>NC_134881.1:4892580-4897580 GCF_041734735.1 Babylonia areolata
GTTTTGTTTGTTTTTCCTATCGAAGTGAATTTTTCTACAGAATTTTGCCAGGAACAACCCTTTTGTTGCCGTGGGTTCTTTTACGTGTGCTAAGTGCACGCTGCACACGGGACCTCGGTTTATTGTCTCATCCGTATACAAGAAATGGTAAGGGACCAACAAGAATGAGTAAATGAAAGTTTTTAAAACGGAAGAGAATCAACGAACGAGGTCACAAGCAAGAATCTGCTTAGCATAAACACACAAGTCTGGCCTTTGAACACACACTTTCGTGCGCAGATTGGACTATTCAGCCATCTGCGCATTCACAGATAGATTCATGAGCATCCTCCCCCCCACCCCACCACCACCCTCCCCCCATCCCCCAGCTGGATGACAACGATGGTCATCATCGATCTCGATGGACACACCACCACCATCTACGTGTGTTCATAAGTTTTGTCCTTCATACCTTTGGTTCAGAGCTATGCATTTGTGTGAAAGTTGTGTGTGAAAGCGTTTTGATTTGTTTGCGCACACGATTTAGCGATATGTGTGTGTGTGTGTGTGTGTGTGTGTGTGTGTGTGTGTGTGTATACAAACACACACACACACACACACACACACACACACACACACACACACACACACACACACACACACACACACACACACACACACACATGGTAGTCATGCTGGTGGTGGAAGTGCCGTACAAGACAGTGAACTGTGCGGCACGAATTCCGTGAAGCTGAGTGGTGGTGAATGCCTTGGCCGTCACGCCTCTCTTGCCGCGCTCCACACGGAGACAGTTCCCTTCATAGCGGTGTTGTCTGCACCTGACTGCTGCACGCTTAAATGGTGTGACTGCCGCCTTTCGGTGAATGAAATGCTTGGCCTTCGTGGTCGACCGGACGTTGAGCACTGTTGTAGCCGCTGTTACTGCTACTACTACTACTACTGCTAGTAGTAGTGCTGCCGCTACTACTACTGCTACAGCTTCAGTTACTCCTTAGTACTGCACACTTCTGCCAGTCCGAGGCACATCAGCATGACTAGCGAGTAAGTTCATTACTAAGCATTGTTTCCACACACACACACACACACACACACACACACACACACACACACACACACACACTTGGAGTGATGGCGTAGAGGTAACGCGTCCGCCTAGGAAGCGAGAGAACCTGAACGCGCTGGTTCGAATCACGGCTCAGCCGCCGATATTTTCTCCCCCTCCACTAGACCTTGAGTGGTGGTCTGGACGCTAGTCATTCGGATGAGACGATAAACCGAGGTCCCATGTGCAGCATGCACTTAGCGCACGTAAAAGAACCCACGGCAACAAAAGGGTTGTCCCTGGCAAAATTCTGTAGAAAAATCCACTTTGATAGAAAAAACAAATAAAACTGTACGCAGGAAAAAATACAAAAAATGGGTGGCGCTGTAGTGTAGCGACGCGCTCTCCCTGGGGAGAGCAGCCCGAATTTCACACAGAGAAATCTGTTGTGATAAAAAGAAATACAATTACACACACACACACACACACACACACACACACACACACACACACACACACACACACACACACACACAACCAAAACCAAAACCTTTGCACAAAGACAAAAGAAATAAGTTATAGGATGGGGTGGACACACACATACAGGAGACACAAAACCAAAACCTTTGCACAAAGACAAAAGAAATAAGATAGGAAGGTGGGTTGAGGAGTGGGGGTGGCTGGGGGCAGGGGGGCGGGGCAGTCGCCACTGTCAGACGACGGCATAATTATGATGGATCACTGACGGCCTGTGCCAGCTGATGCATGTTTCAGTGTACTGCAGAATGTGTCACAAGAACGATTATCGCAACGACCAGCAGAGCTGTGCAGGCTTACACACCACGTCTGAACTACCATCTGAGAAAAAAGAAAAGAAAGTACAACGGCATTAACAGACAAATGGTGGCAGTTACGAGCCCATGCATAAACCCGGCGCACTGACAAAGGCTTCGGTAATTTATATTCATAGCAGGTCTTTCACACTTTCGTTTTTGTCGAAAGGAACGATATTCCAAGTAAATAAGAAGCTTTCAAGTAAATTTACTGCTGCGGCGGGGAGCAGATGTCAAATGTTTGTGGTTTTCCAGGGCACGGGAATTCATGCTTGTGTGTGTGTGTGTGTGTGTGTTGTTTTGTTTTGTTTTGTTGTTTGTTGTTGTTGTTGTCATTATTGACTGAGGCAGTGGTCGAATGATTGTGGCACTGGTGTCTCAAAGACTGATTGCACATGTAATGGGCGTGAGTCACCGTGAGAGGAGAGCCAGTCCTACACTGTGGTTTCCTGCTGAATCAGCCACAGTGACACTGCCCTGAGCATCAACTCGGTACCATAACCAATGACATTGGAATTGGGATTGTTTTCCTTCCCCAGGAGAGAGAGAGGGGGGTGAGGGGGGGGGACCGACAGACAGACACAGACAGAGGGACTCAGAGAGACGCCCAGATCACGAACAGTTGTGTCATGACATTACACTGCACAACGCTACGCCACACGGAGCGCCACAGGGAGTACAGAAATTGTCAGCATAATCATTTCTCGATTGCACCCGGTACGCTCACTCCCGGACTGAGACGAGAGCCGACTACTGTCTGTTCGGCGATCTGATTTGGGGGCGCTGTCCGTCATCTTACACGCAGATAAACCGAAATACAAAAGGAGGAATATAAAATTCAGTTCAGAATACATACTGATAGTCGTTTTCCAGCAGAATGATTCACTTACTGTTTTTGTTTGTTTCTTCTTCTTCTTCTTCTACTACTACTACTACTACTACTACTACTACTACTACTACTACTACTTATTCTTCTTCTCGAAAGTGGGTATAAAAGTGAGGAACTTACAGCTGAACAAATCATGGTAAATGCTGCGGAGAAGAAGGTACGGTTTGGGGGAAGCGTGATTTAAGAGTAGTCAACCTCCAGACATTATGTTTGGGGTTTTGTCGTGTGTTGTTTTGTTTGTTGTTGTTGTTATTTCTTGTGTGTGTGTTTTTGTGGTTTGTTTCGGTTTTTTTCCGTTTGTTTGTACATCATGCAGGTCATGGAGTACCTTTCGTTAGTTTCTTTGTTGTTTAAAATCTGAGGTTCTATTTTCCCATGATTCTGTCTTTCTCACGTGGGTGTTATAGTGAGTTATACAAGGAGAACGGCGAAGAATTTATCGAACGGTCATAAAATCAAGAACAGTACCCGGAGTGGGTTGCATGAGCGAACGTCGCAGCACTGAGTTTGCTTATCGTTAAGAGTGTTCTCAACTCCACGGCAAATTCCATGAACTTAGGAACATTCTGAACTCTAAGCAAACTTAGCGCTGCAAGGATCCCTTCATGCAACCCTGACCCGGTTTCTAACAACACTTTTCAAGGATACGGACGGTTTGAAAAATGGCGATCAAACTGATAACGTATCTATAACCATCCACAGTCACCTCTCTTTATAATGACTATACTCAGGCACACCCAATCTGACTTCGGACTAGTCCACACAACAAGTGAAAATTTACATGCGTGAAATTCATTCCCTGGTAAAGGCGTTTGCTTGTCTGTGTGCGTGAATGTGAGCGTAGTTCATGTGAATGCCATGATATTTAATTTGTTGTGATGTTCCAAGTATGCATGTGTTCATTTATATCAGTAGCATTATTTGCAACAATTTACAGTGATCATAACCATTATAATGTCATGAAGTATGTGACTACTGAATAGTGAAAAAAAGTATATTCATACAGTTTTAAATTTCTGTACAGCTGGTGTTTTGTAATAGAACCTGTCATGCTCGACAACGTTTCAAAATCATAAGCAGATTATCATCATCAAACACAGCACGTCTAACGATGCTCTCTTAGCTCCAGATTATACACACAGCGTGCTTTTCCTTCACATGCCTGTTCTTTGAACGAGGTGGAAGGGGATGGAGGAGGTTAGTGCATGCCTCAAGCGTTTCCACTCCCACCCCCCTCCCCCACCTTCGCACCTCTTCAGAAATGTGGGGGAGGAAGAAGCTGTCAGAATTCCAAAAAGCAAATGTATGACGTTTGGCGTTCGGTGTGTCAAATTATTCCACTAGGCGCCAAATTATCCAAATCATTGATGACAGTGGAACAAGAGTGAACGATAAAAGAACAATACAAAACGAAATAGAATTAAAAATATTTAAAAAGACGATACAAAACAAAACCAAATAAAATAGAATAAAGTTTATAACATTTAAAAACGATTCTCCAAGCCACGTTTGTACTGAGTTACATAGCATTATGTCTTATTGAAAAGCTATATTTTCCTGTTTCTTTGTATTTTTCTTTCTCGTTTGTTTATATTTTTTTCGATTGTCATGGGAGATTTCCTGAGTGCAGTTCGGGCTGCCGTTTCCAAGGATAGCGCAAAACACAGCGTCATCGTTTTGTTTTCCGGCATGTATAAATTGACGCATGCCATGAAGCAGCGTTGACTGACAGGATTGGCAGAGCAACGCCAGCAACAAGTAGTTTTCTGTTGTTTTGGGGGTTTTTTGGTTTTGTTTTTGTTTTGTTTTTTGTTGTTGTTTTTTTGGGGGGGTTCTATTTTTCCCCCTTCGCCGTTCACTTTGCCCCCTTCCTCCCCCCCTCTTCCTGTTACCATAGTTAAATCAGTGCAGACTATGAATATATCATCGGTTTTGTCATCACACCTGATAGACCGGCATCCAGTCCATCTGTCGAAGAGAGTGTAAGATTTGGGAAGGACGAGGATCACTTGGGGGTGGAAGAGAGGAGAGAAAAATGCCTGTTTCTTTTGACGTTTGAATGTGGGAGTTCTTGCCTTCTGTTCCAAGGCAGACAGTTTAGAAAAACTTGACCGCCACGACCCCCCAACACCTTGCCCACCTGACAGTTAATGAATCGTGCTGACAACCTTCGCAGTCCACAGGTCTGAATCTGGCCACATACGTTTTTTGCCGTGGCTTTTGACGCTGGGTGAAA
>NC_134881.1:4900080-4997580 GCF_041734735.1 Babylonia areolata
TGTTAGCGATGCATTGGAAAAGCAAGCGCGTCTTTCACACTGACATCGAATTACCGGCTGGAGACGAAACTGAGGCGCGGGTGTGTTCGTTCTTACTCGTTTGTTTGTTTGTTTGTTTGTTTAGCTTCGATTAACACCAACAGTTACTGGAGAAAGTGGTCTGTGCTTCGTTAAAACCAACGTCTGATGATAGAAATGGATATTCAAATAAATAGTTTGCGTTTTTCTTCTTCTTTTTTTTTAATTGACGATTGTCGAACGCCTTTTCTTTCTCTCTCTCTTTTTTTTTTTTTATATAGTTAATTATTAAGTCATTCAGTTCTCTCTCTCTCTCTCTTTCTCTCTCTCTCTCTCTCTCTCTCTCTCTCTCTCTCTCTCTCTCTCACTCTCTCTCTCAGTATATATCCCCGAACTTCGCTCTGTATATATATATATATATATATGTATGTATGTAAAATAGTCTCCCCTCCATCTCTATTTCTCACCTTTTTGTCAGACGATTGTCTGCCCTCCGCCCCCCCTTTCCCGCACCCGCCTCCCCTCCAGGTTATTTGTACATATCATAATTTTTTTTTTTTTACATTTATTTGCTTATTTATCATCATTGTTGTCTTATTTATTTATTTATTCATCTATTCATTTATTTTATTTTCATTATTATTGTTATCATTATTTAGTTATTTATTTATTTTTTAATTTTATTATTAGTTTGTTTGTGTTTTTGTTGTTGTTTTTTTCTCAAGACCTGACAAAGCGCGTTGGGTTACGCTGCTGGTCAGGCATCTGCTTGGCAGATGTGGTGTAGCGTATATGGATTTGTCCGAACGCAGTGACGCCCTCTTGAGCTACTGAAACTGAAACTGAAACTCATAAAATAATGTGTATATATATATATATATATGTTTTTTTAACGGTACAGAAGGCTAGTAGGGAACACAATGTGGAACGTACGGTCCAAGTTCACTACAAGGTAGGTATTTCCCTGAATCCAAAAGTTGTTTTTTTTTAAATAAAAACAAGGAACATCTCGGAACATCTCCGAACAGCTTCAGAGGTGGGGGAGGGGAGAGAGACAGTCTCAGCCGGCATCCTAAACCCTCTCTGTGGCGCCCTTCCCGAGAATCATACAGTTGGGGTCGAAAGGAGTCAACGCCTCAACGCCCCCACCCAACACACACACACACACACACACACACACACACACACACACCAACTCCCATGATTTGTACATGTTTGACTTATATACATATATACACACACACACACACACCAGCTCCCATGATTTGTACATGTTTGACTTATATACATATATATATATATATCGGGGGAAAGGGTAGGTTTTCTTAAAATATAAAAAAAAAAAAAAATTTCATCGGAAACATTTGAAGAATGGATGGGAAGAATGTGTCATGTGGGAGTACACTGCTAATCATAGTGGGTTTGTTTGTTTTTTTGTGGGTTTTTTTGGGGGTTTTGGTTTTGTTTTGTTTTGTTTTGTTTTTTGTTTTTTAATGTCTGGACCTGAGTGCTATGAGACAAGGGAACACAACTGGCCGGTGGTCGGACTCTTGCAGTGAGTTCACTTCCCCTGACCACTCAGTCCGCCCACGTTCACAGGTGAGACATCGACACCAGTGTCTTTGGGTGAGAGCACGTGCTGAGGAAGGGAGAAAGATATGCATGGTCATACCTTCTGGCGTTGGGTTCAGGGCTGTGCTAAGGTAATGGAGCGTTAAGTCCATTTCACTTTGTACGTGTATAACTTAACTCTCTTTGTGTGTGTGTGTCTCTTTCTGTGTGTGTGTGTGTGTGTGTGTGTGTGTGTGTGTGTTTGTGTGTGTGTGCGTTTGTGTGTGTGTGCGTGTCTGTGTGTGTATAATGTAACTCTGTGTGTGTGTGTGTGTGTGTGTGTGTGTGTGTGTGTGTGTGTGTGTGTGTGTGTGTGTGTAACTTAACTCTTATGACAATGGCAGAATAGTCCTCTTCCTCAGAGCAGTCACTTCAAAGTTGGTAAACGTGTTGTCGAATGCAAAGTCTTTGGTCGGTCTGTCTGTCTCTCTGCTGTCTGCCTGTTGTGTCTGTCTTCATAACTGTCTACCTGTTGTGTCTGTCTTCATACCTGTCTATTATGTCTGTCTACATAACTGTCTACGTGTTATGTTTGTCTGCATAACTGTCTTCCTGTTATGTCTGTCTACATAACTGTCTACGTGTTATGTCTGTCTACATAACTGTCTTCGTGTTATGTCTGTCTACATACCTGTCTACGTCTAATGTCTGTCTCCATACCTGTCTACGTGTTATGTCTGTTTTCATACCTGTCTGTTATGTCTGTCTACATCACTGTCTATGTGTTATGTCTGTCTTCATACCTGTGTGTTATGTCTGTCTACATTACTGTCTTCCTGTTATGTCCATCTTCATAACTGTCTACCTGTTATGTATGTCTGCATAACTATTTTCATAACTGTCAACCTGTTATTCGTCTACATAACTGTCTACTTAGAATGTTTGTCTTCATAACTATCTGCCTGTTATGTATGACTTCATACCTGCCAGTTATGTCTGTCTACATAAATGTCTACGTGTTATGTCTGTCCTCATAACTGTCCGTTATGTCTGTCTACATAACTGTCTACGTCTTATGTCTGTCTACATCATTGTCTTCCTGTTATGTCTTTTCATACCTATCCGTTATGTCTGTCTACATACCTGTCTACGTGTTATGTCTGTCTACATAACTGTCTACGTGTTATGTCTGTCTACATACCTGTCTACGTCTAATGTCTGTCTTCATACCTGTCTACGTGTTATGTCTGTCTTCATACCTGTCTGTTATGTCTGTCTACATCACTGTCTATGTGTTATGTCTGTCTTCATACCTGTGTGTTATGTCTGTCTACATTACTGTCTTCCTGCTATGTCCGTCTTCATAACTGTCTACCTGTTATGTATGTCTGCATAACTATTTTCATAACTGTCTATCTGTTATGCGTCTACATAACTGTTTACTTGGAATGTCTGTCTTCATAACTGTCTACCTGTTATATGTGTGTACATAACTATCTTCCTGGTATATAAGTCAGATGCCTGATAATTACGTTACGTTACGCTTCTTCAGATTTCGAAGTAGTAATCATAAGCTTGAAATAGAAACAGGGAGGCACAAAGGTATACCACGAGAGTTACGGCTTTGTAAGGTTTGTAACATGTCTGTGATTGGGGATGAGTTTCATTTTATAATGGAATGTCCCAATTATGATTAGTTACGAAATAGATATGTTGCTAAAAAAATATTTGTCTCCAAAATCGTGTTTTAATTTTTGTAATGTGCTCAAAGGAGGCAAAAAAAGTCATTTTAGCGGTAAGTAAGATGATCAGATTTGCAAATGTTGCCAAGCTACATTTTTGGAGTTGAAACTAACATGTGTGTTTTCTCAACTTTTATGTGACATTCTTATGTATTTGGAAATATTTGTTTTGGGCATGAAAACATTATTTTGCAGTAATATATTTTGCAGTAATCCTCCATACTCCAATCGGAGTGAAAGGATAATTAAAACTTGAAACTTGTCTTCATAATCATATTCCTGTTAAGTGTCTGCATACATTATGTGTCTGTTATGTCTGTCTACATAACTATCTATCTGCTGTGTATGTCTACATAACTATTTCATAACTGTCTACCTGTTATGTGTCTACATAAGTACCTGCTATGTGTGTCTTCGTAACTGTCTGCCTGTTGTGTATGTCTACATAACTATCTTCATAACTGTCTACCTGTTATGCGTCCACATAACTGTCTACCTGGAATGTCTGTCTTCATAACTGTCTACCTGTTAAGTGTGTATACATAACTATCTACCTGGTATGTCTGTCTTCATAATCATATTCCTGTTATGTGTCTACATACATCATACGTCTGTTATGTCTGTCTACATCATGTGTCTGTTATGTCTGTCTACATAACTGTCTACCTGTTATGTCTGTCTTCACAGCTGTCTACCTGTTATGTCTGTCTTCACAGCTGTCTACCTGTTATGTCTGTCTTCACAGCTGTCTACCTGTTATGTCTGTATTCACAGCTGTCTACCTGTCATGTGTCTACATAACTGTCTGCCCAGCACTTCGTCGTTCGTGAACTGCAACTCCCACGTTCACTCGTACGTATACGAATGGGCTTTTACGTGTTTGACCGTTTTTATCCCGCCATGAAGGCAGCCATGCTCTGTTTTCGGGGCTGTGCATGCTGGGTATGTTCTTGTTTCCATAACCCACCGAACGCTGACATGGATTACAGGATCTTTAACGTGCGTATTTGATCTTCTGCTTGCGTATACACATGAAGGGGGTTCAGGCACTAGCAGGTCTGCACATTATGTTGATCTGGGAGATCGGAAAAATCTCCACCCTCTACCCACCAGGTGCCGTTACCGATATTCGAACCCGGGACCGTCAGATTGAAAGTCCAACGCTTTAACTCACTCAGTACGGCCAGTCCTCTCTTCTCCTCTACACAGACCCCTCGGATGTCCAGTGGGTGTCTGAATGACCCAACCTTTAGTTTCCGTCGTCAGAATTGTGGAATTCTTTGTCAACATTCACGTCTTCAGTACGAGAGCCTTCCGCTTGCAATATTTTGATGATGGTAATTGGGGTGAAACGCTGTTAACGTCGTCTCTTTCGCCGTTCGTATGGAAAGAGTTAACCATTCGGGTATTGTGTTCGTCGTCTGCACAGTCCGTTTTGACCTTTGGGTGACGTTGAGTGTTTCAAACTGCTTCAGTAAATACATTCCTTCGGTTCTGTGTCTGTCTGTCATGCACAAGATGATTCAAGATGGCGCCGACCAATGGCGACACGGGGATAGCTGTCCTGTTTATTTCGTGTTTGACACAACTTAGAACTCAACGTATCAAAAACCAAAGAATTCATTCTAGATTTCAGGAAGACCAGATCTGACCCCTTACCACTTGTCATTGAAGACAAGCAAGTAGAGATCATCATCGACTTTAAATTTCTCGGACTGATCATTTCCAATGATTTGAAATGGGAGAAAAATACGGAAAAAATTGTTAAGAAAACACAACCGTGCCTGTACTTTCTTCGGCGCGTCAAAAAGTTCGGAATTAAAAAGAAATCATGGTTGATTTCTACTGAGCAGTCATTGAAAGTGTGCTAACCTTTGCTATTACTGTTTGGTATGGAAACATTTCCAAGGCAGAAGTTGCAGCCCTTAACAGAATCGTAACAACTGTCACCAAGATTACCGGGGCTGATCTACCTTCTCTAGAAGACATATATTATAAGCGGCTACTCAAAAAAGCAAAATCAATCAGCCAGGACGAATCACATCGAGCTTTTGGGATTTTCGAGATGCTCCCCTCTGGTCGACGGTACAGAAGTATAATGACGAAAACTAATCGCTTCGCCAATAGCTTTTTCCCCAAAGCAGTCAGTACCCTGTCTCTCGAATAAATCCAGTATGATAAATAGAATTGTGCAATCAACAACCATCTGCCTGAATATCTAGTCATCAGCCCCATCCACATGTAATATGCAGCTTCTGTTCAAACGTGTGTGTGTGTGTGTGTGTGTGTGTGTGTGTGTGTGTGTGTAATATGCAGCTTCTGTTCAAACGTGTATATATATATATATATATATATGTATGTATATATATATATATATATATATATATATATATATATGTGTGTGTGTGTGTGTGCAGTGCGTGCATGCGTGAGTATGCACAAGTTTTTATATTGATATGCACTTGTATGTATCTTATTTCTACTGTATCTGTGTTTGTGTATGATTTTCGATTTATGTTCGTATCTTGTTATGTACTATCCCCCCCCCCCCCCCCCCCCCAATATTTCTTGTGACCCCGGTACACTTGGTAATAAAGACATTCTATTCTATTCTATTCTATTCTATGCTGTATTTCTACCTGTCTGATATGTCTGTTTTTTCGTCTACCCTGTGTTTCTGTCTTTCTGTCTGTCTGTACCTCCTTGGTAAGACAGTCAGCCAGGCAGCTGTGTTTTACATAAAATAAACAACAGCGGCATTCAGTGGATGCAGGATTCTTTGTAAGATAAGGATTGTGGCGAAACACACATAGATATAATACGAGTCTCTTAAGAAAGGCAATGTTGCTGAATACAGCCCAAGAGCAACAGGCCTTGGCAGATTTTCACGATGCGTCACGCTTCTTTTGTCTGTTCTCTCTCTCTCTCTCTCTCTCTCTCTCTCTCTCTCCCTCCCTCCCTCCCTCCCTAAAATAAAATTTCGTTCGTTCGTTCGTTCGTCCCTCCCTCTAAATGCGCTGTCTCTGTGTCTGTCTTTCTGTCTGTCTGTCACACACACACACACACACACACACACACACACACACACACACACACACACACACACACACACACACACACACACACACACACACACACACACACACACACACACACACACACACAACTACGACCATCACCACAGGCAGGCAAGACAAGCGTTTTAAACCAGCCCCCACCCCTCCCCCACAAACAAAAGAAACAGACAAGACAAAGAGGTTTGAAACAATCAACACACACACACACACACACACACACACACACACACACACACACACACACACACACACACACAACTACCACCACCACCATAGGCAGACAAGAGTTATCCCACTCCGCCTGCCCCCCAACACACACACACACAAAATAAAGACAAACAAGACCCACAGACAAGATAATGACGTTTGAAACACACACACACACACACACACACACACACACACACACACACACACACACACACACACACGGCCTCTCACCTTTGCCCTGACCCAGGTGGGTGAAGGTGAACACCTGAGGCCTGTCCACAAAGGACCCGCCTTGCTGCAGGAACAGCTGCTTCACGCTGTCAAACCCGTTCACCACCACCACCAGCCGGCAGCCCAGCTTGAACGAGAACACATCCCCGTACTCCGCCCGCAGCTCGGCGAACAGACGCCGCTTGTCGGAGGACCTCAGGATCGGCAAGTAGCCTAGCAGCGGCCAACCGCGAGGGCCGGGCGGGTAGCGCCGCTCGGCGCGGAACAGTTTGAGGAGGTAGAGAGTTCCCAGGAAGACGACCACCCCGACCAGGATGGGTCCCGCGTGGATGTCTGTGATGAAGGGGGTGGCGGCGTCGTTTGTTGCTTGGCTCACGTTTGAAGACATGGCTGAAGGTTGAAAATAACCCGGTATTTTTTGTGGTTCTTGTGTGTGTGTGTGTGTGTGTGTGTGTGTGTGTTCAGACCAACATTTCGCGGGGGCACAACAACCGAGACGCTACAAGGAGAGGATGGGTGGGGTCAGTGACTGGGGTGATGGATTGCGACCGCGAGTTCCATGAAGGGGGATAATCGGCACAGGAGCGGCATCATCAAGAACAACAAGGGGGAGAGTGCAAGTGATTACCTTCCTTGTGTCAGCGGATGAAAACGAAAAGAAAGAATGAAATGTATTACGCGTTTGTGTCTCGGTGAATATGCAAACAGGTGCGTCACATGGTTACGTCTTTCTCTGAAATTAAAAAAAAAAAAAAATCTCTCCCACTCAGCTGAGGGAGAAAAAAAGTAGTCTGTGTCTGCTGGAAGCTACACACACACACACACACACACACACACACAAAACGCGCGAAAAATAACTGAAAAAAAATAACTGAAAATAAAACAGCGCATTTTCATATAGGGAGTGGCAGTACAGTAACAACAACAATAACTATAATGATATTTGCGTTATCATCATTGTTGAGCTTAAAAATCCACGCGTCCACCCCGGCCCATCCCTCCCCCGTTTTCTCTTCCGTTCCTCCACTACCCCCACCCCACGCCTTCCAGCTCAATGCCCCTCGGCACCCCTGTCCCTGTCACCGCTTCACGTGCAGAGTGAAGACGTCCATACTCATCTGTGAGTTTGTGTCCGATTTCATTATCTGTTTGCTATTGACGGTTTGGTGTTACTGTTGATGGTAGTTTCCGTCGTCATCATCGTGTGCGCGCGCGCACGCGCGCGCGCGTGTGTGTGTGTGTGTGTGTGTATGTGTGTGTGTGTGTGTGTGTGTGTTGACGGGATACCATTTTAAGGGGTGGAAAATCAAGAAAACATAGAAAAGGAAGAATGAAGACAAAAACATATTTTAAGTATATAGTAACAATGATAACAATAATGATGACAACCCTGTCTGAACCTTGACAACGCCCGTTTCCTCTGAATCACGCTGTGCATCCGCAGATTTTGCTGTGAATGATCGGCTGCCGCCGCTTTTTTCTGTCGATGATTCCTGTTTTGTCCAAAATTTTATATGTAAAAGAAAAAAACCCGATTACTAAAAAGTAGGAAGAAAAAAAAACAAAAACAAAAACGTCCACGGTCAGAATTGCTCTGTGTGTTCGTGTGTGTGTGTGTGTGTGTGTGTGTGTGTACAGTACTGATAAATGCAAGCTTGATACTAGTGTTTTGGTAATGAATGAATGAACTTGAATCCCATCAAGTTTTAAGTGATCTCATTGATATTCGAGTGCGGTATAATGCCAGTTTCCACGCTTTTTCGTCAGCAAGAAATCCCTTTTCATTATTGCAGTCGACATTTTTTCTTTTGAAACTGGTCCTGTTTTTCCTTGAAATTTTTCTTCTTCTTCCAATGAACGCGACCCGCGAAGATTGGTGGATTCTGTTAGAGATTATAGCGATGTGTGTTGTTAGTTTGGTGGAAGTCGCTCGCTACCGAAGTCACGAATAACGATAGCTGAATGGTGTGTGGTCTTTTGGTAAATCCATAAAGTGTTTCCGTGACTGGGTTCACCGGGAATCATTGCAGTGCTGAGCCAGACGCGGTAGACTACTCCGTTTGATCCATGCATTGCACGGACCTGTCTTACCGAGCAATAGTGCGTTCGGGTTCAGTTCTACCAAGCGTTGGTGAAAGAAGCTTTCACACACACACACACACACACACACACTCTCTCTCTCTCTCTCTCTCTCTCTCTCACTCACTCACTCAAATACACACACACACACACACACACACACACACACACACACACACACGCGCGCACGCACACGCACACACTCAATCAATCAAACAATCAGTCAATCCAAACTTCAGAGAAAAAAGTGAAAATCGCCCCTTTTTGATAAATGCCTGTTAATTTCTATATTTCCCTGCGCCTACCAAGGCTAACCCGTCAACACACCGATGCTGGACACGGAGTTTCTCAAAGGAATCGCTTCAATGGAAATACGACCACGACTCACGTGGTAATCACTTTGCTGGTGATGTCCCACTCTAGCATCCCAAATTCCTGGAGCCACTCTGACTTCAAAGTAGCCTACTTCGCGCAAACCACCTGCTGAAGTCTCGAGCCTCGGAATGCAACTTTCCCCGAGTCTTACCTGTGGAGGCTATGCCGAGAGAGGGATCCGAAGAAAGTTGTTACACGCACACATCAAGCCGATGTGACACTCTCGTACTCACTCACCACACACACTGTTCTCGTGGACTTCAACACACTGGCGAGGTCCACACAGCACAACAGACAGGCGCTGGTGGAAGTCCTTTATATAAAGATTTCCCAGCCTCACTTCTCCCACGTGTGTTGTGTGGGGGTGGAAGGAAGTGGGTATGGTGGTGTCGGCAGAACAGAGCGGAAGGGAGTGGAGAGGGGGGGAGAGGGCACAGCACAGGCACATGAAATAAAATTTTAAAAAAACATCACCGCCATCGCCCCACCATCCGTCGGTTCCTGGCGACACAGGGGCTGGGTGTAAAAAATAAAGATAATTATTGCTGTTGTGCGTTCATGCAGCTGTGTTTTCGGATTGATGCAGAAAATGTGATGTACAGACACCGAAGTAGACTGGCATCACTGAACGTGACAGCAGTAACCATGACTGCGCTTCGGTTATGTTTCCAGAAAGTCCTTCCGTAAAGATAAATGTCGATGAATTAATGAACGTCGGTGCCTGTGGTGGCGGTGATGGAGCTGGGCAGAAACCTGAAAGGGGAGAGTGAAAACGTCTTTGTTTTAAAAAGTGTGTCAACGAAACGTTCACACTGCGTGCATTGGTGTCATAATCCTGTGCTTTCTATACCATCTCTCTCTCTCTCTCTCTCTCTCTCTCTCTCTCTCTCAGGCAGTTGAATCATGATTACTAACACAACACCCAAGAAAATAACTATGAAAAATCCCCCCACCCTCCCGCTGGGTTAATTACTATTGCCATTTACCACCGACAGACTTGATTTTTTTTTTTCCTTTGGAAATTAGCATATTCCATTTTGCGTGTACCTGCTGTGCAGGGTTTCTGCGGAATGTTCTGATGCCAGCATGGATATCTCTAGAAAAAAAAAAAAAAAAAAGGGATGCGGTCACTGATTTCTGGAAATGTTTGAAAATGTGTGTCATTTCAAAAATGACTGAAATTTGTGTCATTTCAAAATTGACTGCTTTTCTGAACTGCGGAATGCTGCATGAAATAGGAATACACAAAGAAAAACACTGATTGAAACTGCAGGAAAGAAGTACCTGTGCCTCTTCCTTCCCAGCCCAGTGATATCGCCAGTGACCGAGCCTCTTTCGGCTTATAAATCAAAAGCACAGAACTGAATCACATGTAGAAACAACAACAAAAAACAAGGAACCAAACAACACTTGTTATCACAGAAGTGTGAATGTGTGTGACTGTAAGCGGCAGGTGTCTGCTCGTTGCACATTAAATTTTGTCACGTTTTAGGCGAGGTGTTGCTGCACTGCTTGATTACCAACATTAAGTATGATTGATTTCACGAATTTCTAACCTTTGGTAGAGTTGAAAAAATCTTATACGTGTACACAACATATTTATAGCGACTTGTTCTGATACGTTGATCCTTCATCAATTTAGGAACTTGTCGTGGAGTATTGAAACCGATAGTTTTTTTTTTAATTGTTTAGATCAGATCAACCTGGACCTTCGTTGGTATTCATGCTTGACATGGTTTACAGGCACGATTCCATTCAAAACGTCTGTATGCACAGACCTTCCATATCTTACCAGTGACATTCAGTTATAAGCCATGCAAACTCTCTCTCTCTCCCTCCCCCCCTCTCTCTCTCTCTCTCTCACTCTGTGTGTGTGTGTGTGTGTGTGATTGAATAATGTGATAATCGTAGTCTTTGAATATGTTTTGTGCCTTTTAAATCTTTTTCTTTTTCTTTTCAGTACCTTTTGTAAGTTATTGCGTGTGTGTATTACAGTGTTTAATGTTTATTGTTAAGCGCTTTGAGCTCCCTCAACAAGTATCCATTACTATTACTATTATTGTTATTATCATCACATCATACTGCCCGTGTACCTTAAGATATATTTCAAAGGGAGTCGTCTCCAAAGTGTCGCAATCACGCTAAACTGGATTTGATTTTTGACTCTCTTGTGTAAACAAAGTGAGTCTATGTTTTAACCCGGTGTTCGGTTGTCTGTGTGTGTGTGTGTCTGTGTCTGTGTGTCCGTGTGTCCGTGGTAAACTTTAACATTGACATTTTCTCTGCAACTACTTTGTCAGTTGACACCAAATTTGGCATAAAAATAGGAAAAATTCAGTTCTTTCAAGCCGTCTTGTTTAAAACAATATTGCGCCTCTGGGATGGGCACAAAAAAATAAAGAATGAAGCCTAATTATATGCAAGCTGCATTTACTGTTATGTTTATATTTTTTGTATTCTCTAAACTTGGCACTTTGATCTGATATTCTGACCCAACAGCTAGAGCAGTCATTATTATCATTTTTTGTTCAAACAGGAACTTCTTTTGCTAAGCATGGAAATTTTATTTATTTTGCAAACGTTTTGGTGCAGACAGTAAAAAAGGGAAATTACTCTGTAATGCTAGGGGAGTTAATTTGCTTTAAACTGATCTTTCTCATCTTAAACATTACATTTTGAAATTATACTCAATACATAAAAAGCTTGGATTTTTTTTTTTTTTTTTTAAGTGTATCACAAGTGAGTCTTGAAGGCCTTGCCTCTCTTGTTTGTTATTGTTGTAAAAGATGGAAACAAATCTTTTAGGATATAATGGTAAATTTCTTTTCAAAGTATTTACAAAGTGTTTCTTCTTGTTCCACCCTCAGACTCCAGTACCCCGAACCCCCACGCCCCCACCCTCCGCCCCCCTCCTCCCCTTCCACCCCCCTCCCTCCTTCAGAGGGAGAAGCACACAGAACGGGGAGACAGTGGTCACGGATTGCACTGCACTGAGTGCAAGGCTGTTCGTTGGTTGCATGCTACATCCGTTATACAGCGCCAGTGAAACTTAGGGGTAAGTGTCTGGGAGGCTGGCAAAAATAGCGCTGCCGACACGTAGCGATATTGACAGGTAGTGCTACTGCCACGTAGCGAAAAAGAACCATAGGTTGGATTAAAAAAAATTTTTTTTAAATGCAATCGACACTTAGTTCTATTGACCCGTAGCACTTTTTGACACGTAGCGTAGCGCGTTTTCAGGCACGTAGCGTAGCGCGTTTTAACATGTAGCGCTTTTTGACACGTAAAGTAGCGCATTTTAACACGTAGCGCTTTTTGACACGTAAAGTAGCGCGTTTTGACACGTAGCGCTATTGATACGACAAAACTAAAAACAGCAGTGATACCGACGCGAAACACTCTAGGATGTAGTGGTAACGACGCGTTGCGCTATGAACTGTAGCACTATCGGGAGGTATGTAGCACTATCGGGAGGTATATATACCCCTTGAAAAATACGCTTGAAAAATCGATGTTTCAGCCACAAATTATAGCCATTATATAATTTGTAGTTTTGGATCGAAAAAAAAAGGGAGCACACATGCGCTACAGCATCTCTGGTTATGAGTGGCAGTCATCACCGTGGCTGCATCTGGGCTTATCGCTGTTTCCCAATGATCCAGAATCATTTCTCCTTGCCCTTAAGAAGAAAACTGTGCAAGTTCCCAGGTGCTCCTCAACTTTTTGTGAACAGTGTATATCCATCAACTTTCGTTTGCATTCTCACACAGAAACGCCCACGTTTCTCCTGATTCCTAGAATATATCCGTAAACTTTTGATATTACACTCGTACAAACACGCCCACGCCTTTTAGTTCCATACGAGTGTTTGAAAGAAGGCGGTCAGGATTCTGTTGTACCACACAGGCGCGACGCGCTCGACACTCGTGATTCCTTTCAAGTATTGTTCAGTTTCAGTTGAATTATGTCCCTTGAAGCCTATCAGCTTGTTGGTTTTAGAAGTTGAATTGTTGTTATTTTAAACGCTGACCTTACTATCTGTTCAAACGATACCGTTGACCATTATTTTATAACCGCTATACTGCTGAAATTTATTTGTTTTTATTTTCCAAGAAGGAGTTCGGAGACGATTTAACACTCTGGTAAACGTTTTGAACAAGTAGGCGTTGTTCGAAATTTCGTTTGATCGAAGACAGTGAAACTGCTGAAGTAGTTACGTAATTCTTTATGGATATATTTGACGCATTTAGCTGCTGTGCACAAAGTATCACAGTATGTTACTGTCGTATTTCTCGGTCTCCTCCGAATCTCTGTCTGTCTGTCTGTCTGTCTGTCTCTGACAACGAAGGTGATGGAGAGAGAAAAACAGTACAGGGATGATGACAAAAGGTTGTGTGTAGTGTTTTTTGTTGTTTCTGTTGTGTGTGTGTGGTTGTGTGAGAGAGAGAGAGTGTGTGTTTGTGTGTATGTGCGTGTGTGCATGTGTCGAGTGAACGAATGTGTGTGCACGTACGAGTGAAAGTGTTTGTCGGTGTGCGTGACAGTCAGAAAGAGTATGAGTGTGCCCCTGTGTTTGTGAGAGAGAGAGAGAGAGAGAGAGAGAGAGAATGTGTGTGTGTGTGCGTGTGTGTGTGTGTGTGAGAGAGAGAGAGAGAGAGCGCGCGCGCGCCCTTGTGCGTGTTTGTGCGTTCAGTATATAAGCAAGGAAAAAAACTGACAAGGAAGACCAGAGTTAAGGAAAGGGGAAAAAAACGAAAACCAATGTGTGTGTTGCGGGAAGTCCGTACACATCTTTTGTTTACAAACATAACAATCGAGAATAAACACGTTTGGCTGTCGTTTATTGAACACTGCAGTGGGTTTCTCTCTTTTTCTGAACATTGCAGTGAGCATTTAGTGGGGTAGTGAGCATTTAGTGGGTTGTTCTCTTTCTTTCTGAACATTGCGGTGAACGTTTATTGGGTTGCTCTCTTTCTGAACATTGCAGTGAGCATTTAGTGGGTTGTTCTCTTTCTTTCTGAACATTGCGGTGAACATTTATTGGGTTGCTCTCTTTCTGAACATTGCAGTGAGCAATTAGTGGTTTGCTCTCTTTCTTTCTTAGCATTACAGTGAGCATTTAGTAGGTTGCTCTCTTTCTTTCTGAACATTGCAGTGAGCATTTAGTGGGGTTGTTCTCTTTCTTTCTGAACATTGCAGTGAGCATTTAGTGGGGTTGTTCTCTTTCTTTCTGAACATTGCAGTGAGCATTTAGTGGGGTTGCTCTCTTTCTTTCTGAACATTGCAGTGAGCATTTACTGGGTTGCTCTCTTTCTTTCTGGGGGGTTTAGTGGGGTTGCTGTCTTTCTGAACATTGCAGTGAGCATTTAGTGGGCTTTCTGTCTTTCTGAACATTACAGTGAGCATTTAGTGGGGTTGCTCTCTTTCTGAACTTTATGGTAAGCATTTACTCTTTCTTTCTGGACATTTTCATGGTGCCACACACTCCGTTATTGTCCACAGGGAACTGTCATTGTCGTGAGGGCACACACCTCCATTGTCCACAGGGAGTTGTCATTGTCATGAGGCCACACACCTCCATTGTCCACAGGGAACTGTCATTGTCATGATGCCACACACTCCGTTATTGTCCACAGGGAACTGTCATTGTCATGATGCCACACACTCCGTTATTGTCCACAGGGAACTGTCATTGTCGTGAGGGCACACACCTCCATTGTCCACAGGGAGTTGTCATTGTCATGAGGGCACACACCTCCATTGTCCACAGGGAGTTGTCATTGTCATGAGGGCACACACCTCCATTGTCCACAGGGAGTTGTCATTGTCATGAGGGCACACACCTCCATTGTCCACAGGGAGTTGTCATTGTCGTGAGGCCACACACTTCCATTGTTGTCCACAGGGAGTTGTCATTGTCGTGAGGCCACACACTTCCATTGTTGTCCACAGGGAGTTGTCATTGTCGTGAGGCCACACACCTCCATTGTCCACAGGGAGTTGTCATTGTCGTGAGGCCACACACTTCCATTGTTGTCCACAGGGAGTTGTCATTGTCGTGAGGCCACACACCTCCATTGTCCACAGGGAGTTGTCATTGTCGTGAGGCCACACACTTCCATTGTTGTCCACAGGGAGTTGTCATTGTCGTGAGGCCACACACCTCCATTGTCCACAGGGAATTGTCATTGTCATGAAACCACACACCTTCATTGATGTCCACAGTGAACTGTCAATATTATGAGGCTACGCACCTCCATGTGTGTGTGTGTGTGTGTGTGCTTGCGTATGAACATGACTGTATTTATATATGTGTGTATGTGCGTGCGTGCGCGCGCACGTGTGTGTGTGTGTGTGTGTGTGTGTAGCGCGCACACGTGCTTGCATATGTTAGGGGAAAGAAAAGCGAACTGATTTCATCGGTATGTATATATTGTTTTATTTCTTAAAACATGAAAAAAACAATCATACTCATATTGCCCATAGCAAACAGATGTCAAACTCGTGAAAGTACAGGCTAGTAAAACACTGTATATAATGAAATGAATCCAGCAATCAAATATAAGCGGATGAAAAACGAATATTGCAGACATTTGATGAACAGCATAACCAAACTGGCAAATAAGACCTGGAGCGCATGCATGTATATTTGTGTATCTATCAGAGTGGATTTCGTCTTCAGAATTTTGCCAGAGGACAACACTCATGTTGTCATGGGTTCTTTTACAGTGCGCCAAGTGCGTGTTGCACACGGGACCTCGGTTTATCGTCTCATTTGAATGACTAGACACTCCGTTTGATTTTCCAGCCAACGTTGGGAGAAAAGACTCGATCAGGTTTGGCATCCATACTCACACGGATACTGCATTGATAGACAAGAGCTCTCTTCATGCGAAAGAGACGACGTTAACAGCGTTTCATCCCAATTACCATCATCAAAATATTGCAAGCGGAACGCTCTTATACTGAAGAGGTGAATGTTGACAAAGAATACCACAGTTCTGACGACGGAAGCTAAAGGTTGGGTCATTCAGACACCCACTGGACATCCGAGGGGTCTGTGTAGAGGAGAAAGGAGGACTGGCCGTACTGAGTGAGTTCATCATTCTACCACCTACCTCCCCCTTTACCAACACAGATGTAAGCGGCAACAGCTGGAATGGTTTCTTGACATCAGTCCGGTTCAGCAACATTGTTTCAGTGTTGCAAGTTTTCCAAAATCTGACTGAGTAGAAAATCAACCAGTTAAGAAATAATTGAAACAGCCATTAATATATCCTAGTATTTTCCCACAGACAACGTTGACAGGCTCATGACAGTCACAGTCAGTTGTTTAATGGTTTTCTGTTTCAAAGGGAGTAGAAAAAACTGCATGCACGTGAAATCACATGTAACATCGAAGGAAAACACTACACAAGAGCAGGTGGATAGGTCCACCAGTGAGGTTAAGACCATCATCAAGGTCATGCAACAGAAGAAGTGGATGCAACAGCAGCTACACCACAAAATGACAGACCCACACTTCCTGCTGACTAGGCGGGGAACAGGTATCAGTGTTCAGATTCAGGACAGGCCACAACCGTCTGAACCACCATTTATACACTGCATTCCGCATTGGTCACTCAGCACGGTGCCCCTGTGGGACTGACAGCCAGACAACAGAACATCTGCTGCAGTCCTGCCCCCTCCATGAGGTGCTCAGGAAGAGGTACTGACACGACCCAACTCCAGTGACCCGGAAGCTCTACGGCTGTGTCAGTGGAGGACCAGCCGCGTACAGCTGCCTTCATCGCAGAGACTGGGGTGTCCAGCTTACGAGCGAGAAGAAATAGAAGAATACACGTAACATCACTGGTCCGTAAAGGTACACAAAAGCTCGCTGTGTTACATAATGAATATTCGCGCATGATTGAAAGGAGTATAAAAATTATACACGCGTGCACACATACAGACATGTTTACCTCGCGTTTAAGATAATGATTATTGAAAGGAATATAAAAATTATACACACATGTACGCATACAAACATGATACACCTTTCTGAAACAGTTTTGACAATACCTTACACTTACATGTGTACCACGCGTTTAAGATAATGAATATTCGCGCATGATTGAAAGGAAAATAAAAGTATACACATGTGTATGCTTACAAACATGATTCACCTTTCCTAAACAGTTCTGACAATACCTAACGCTTACGTGTGCACCACGTGTTGCTGTGGGTCCCCTCCCCCCTCCCCGCCAGGTATTTGACCTTGCTCAGGCCCAGGTTGCGTGGTACTGTTGAAGTTCGATGATGTGCTCCAAGGTGAAGGAGTGACGAGTGAAGACGTCGTGCCCGGGGCGGGCCCTGTCCACCACCTGTTGCAGGGCCTTCACGTCCTCCCTGGCATCGTGCGCCGGGTACTCCTTCCCCAGGTAGTGCCGGACCAGGGTGGGCTGCCGGTGATTCGCTGCCCGTGGGCAGATTTCCCTGAACAGAGGCAGGGTGTCCACAAAGCCGTGCACAGCCCTCCCGAATCGTTCAACCAGACCGCACGCTGTCAGGGCGTTCAGCAGTCTGGGGCAGTCGAAGGTCTTGATGTTGTGGCCGATCAGCACAACCGGCTCCTCGCCGAGGAAAGCGATGAAGGCTTCAAGGGCGCGAGTTATGGTGAGGGACTCCACAGCGTCGCCATGGTGATACATTTGTTGATCGACGCACGTGATACCAGTGATCGCTTGAGCCTCCAAGGAGATAGGTTTTTCGGGCAGCACGAAACTGCTGAAGGTCCGATCCTGCCCACTCTGTGCAGCGATCTGCGTGATGTGGCAGGTCGGGTCTGTGGAGAGAAAATGACAATGGTCGGTACTGCTTGCTTTGTGTCGCTCTGTGGAGAGAACATATCTGTGCTGCTTGCTTTGTGTCGCTCTGTGGAGAGAACATATCTGTGCTGCTTGCTTTGTGTTGCTCTGTGGAGAGAATATATCTGTGCTGCATGCCATGTGTTGCTCTGTGTAGATAATATATCTGTGCTGCATGCTTTGTATTGCTCTGTGGATAGAATATACATGTGCTGCTTGTCTTGTGTCGCTCTGTGGAGAGAACATATCTGTGCTGCTTGCTTTGTGTTGCTCTTTGGAGAGAATATATCTGTGCTGCATGTTTTGTATTGCTCTGTGGAGAGAACATATCTGTGCTGCTTGCTTTGTGTCGCACTGTGGAGAGAACATATCTGTGCTGTTTGCTTTGTGTTGCACTGTGGAGAGAACATATCTGTACTGCTTGCTTTGTGTTGCACTGTGGAGAGAACATATCTGTGCTGCTTGCTTTGTGTTGCTCTGTGGAGAGAATATATCTGTGCTGCATACCATGTGTTGCTCTGTGTAGATAATATATCTGTGCTGCATACCATGTGTTGCTCTGTGTAGATAATATATATGTGCTGCATGCTTTGTATTGCTCTGTGGATAGAATATACATGGGCTGCTTGTTTTGTGTCGCTCTGTGGAGATATGTCTGTACTGCTTGTCATGTGTTGCTCTGTGGAGATAATATATCTGTGCTGCTTGCTTTGTGTTGCTCTGCGGAGAGAATATATCTCTTCTGAATGCTTTGTGTTGCTATTTGAAGAGAAAATTTTTTGTGACAATGGTCAGTGCTGCTGGCCTTCCATAATGTTGCCTTGAACTGAACACCACACAGGACATCGTATCACATTTTATATATCATGTTATTTCCATTGCATATTTATTGTATTGTACTACATAACAGACAGATAACCCAAACACAGAGACAGACAAAGCAGACACACAGACAGAAACCTAGACATGCAGCCTGTTGCATGAAGGAAAACGCCGTACCCAAGCCTGTGGTCTCCAGATCGAAGAACACAAAGCGGCGATCTTCAGTGTTCACAGGTCGGGGTTTTGGTCTGACACCCTGACGGGGTTTTGGTCTGACACTATGACGGGGTTTTGGTCTGACACCATGACGGGGTTGAGGTCTGACACCATGACGGGGTTGAGGTCTGACACCATGACGGGGTTGACGTCTGACACCATGAAGGGGGATGAGGTCTGACATCATGACGGGGTTGACAACATGACGGGGTTGTGGTCTGTGTGAGGGGGGAGGGGTGGCGTCACCAACCCCCTCTGCACCACCGCGGCTGCCCCCGCCCCTTCTCAGTTCTGCTCCCATGGCTGTCTGAAAACACCATGTAACATGCTGTAAGTGTCGGTCTTTGCTGCTGCCATAGCTGTGTGAAAACACTATGTAACATGCTTAAAGTGTCGGTCTTTGCTACATAGTTGAGAACACCATGTAACATGCTGTAAGTGTCGGTCTTTGCTGTTGCCATAGCTGTGTGAAAACACTATGTAACATGCTTAAAGTGTCGGTCTTTGCTACATAGTTGAGAACACCATGTAACATGCTGTAAGTGTCGGTCTTTGCTGCTGCCATAGTTGTGTGAAAACACTATGTAACATGCTTAAAGTGTCGGTCTTTGCTACATAGTTGAGAACACCATGTAACATGTTGTAAGTGTCGGTCTTTGCTGCTGCCATAGCTGTGTGAAAACACTATGTAGCATGCTTAAAGTGTCGGTCTTTGCTACATAGTTGAGAACACCATGTAACATGCTGTAAGTGTCGGTCTTTGCTGCTGCCATAGCTGTGTGAAAACACTATGTAACATGTTGTAAGTGTCAGTCTTTGCTACATAGTTGAGAACACCATGTAACATGCTGTAAGTGTCGGCCTTTGCTGTTGCCATGGCTGTGTGAAAACACTATGTAACATGTTGTAAGTGTCAGTCTTTGCTACATAGTTGAGAACACCATGTAACATGCTGTAAGTGTCGGTCTTTGCTGTTGCCATGGCTGTGTGAAAACACTATGTAACATGCTGTAAGTGTCAGTCTTTGCTACATAGTTGAGAACACCATGTAACATGCTGTAAGTGCTGCTGCCATAGCTGTGCTTTACCTGTCGGTCTGTGTTTGACAATGCTTAATATTCTGTAAAGAATTAGATATATCGGTATTACTGACGGGCATAAAAATCCTGTTCTGTCATCTGCATTCAGTTAGTCTTTCTTTAAGATCTTGGAGAAACTTGTCAATGCCATGTATGCCTTGTGTGAAATGTAAGAAGAAGAATGCAGTTAAGGAAACTTGTGCATGTCGTCAGAAACAGTGCTTTTAATAAATGACAGTGTTGTATCATTTCTTTGGGAGAAGTTCCTAGCTGGTTTTCTCGAACACACGCATATTTTTATTTCATGAATTCTAGGGGTAACTTTATGACATCAAACCCCACTAGCATCATCATGAATAGATAAGACTAGACTTGAAGAGATCGACTCTTGGATGTGCCATAATTCTGTGTATATGACTGGGTTGGTTACAATTTTGCCCCTGAAAAGGAAATGAGCCTACTTTAAAAAAAAAAATTTTTTAAAAAGAAAGAAAAAGAAACGAGGGGTGCGGGTGACTTCATAAGACGGATCGTTTACATTTGTTGAATCGTGATACAGATAATGGTGAACTGAATTAGTCTTATGGCCCGCTTTAGCTATCAGTGGCGGTTTGATAATCAATCTTGTCACTGACTGACTCCCAAATAATAATTGAAACATATTTGACAAGCGTAAGAGAGAAACAGATAAATAACGATAAGGACAGTTTATTCAATAAGGCTATGGAAGGGGTGATAGCAAGCTTTTTGTGTGGATACCTTAAGCACAAAATCTCACTACATGTACACACAAGCAATACTGTCTTTTTGGTTAACTTATCATACAAGTAAGTCTTTTTTATGACTAAATAAAATACACATGGCAGGATTTGAAAAAGCCTAACGTTTTCATTTGTTGAAGACAGAATGAGCACCAACTGAAAATTACTTGGACTCATATAAGAGCTCGACGGAATGTATTTGTGTCTCAATCATCTAATTCAGGACAGCAAAATATAAAGTGGACTTAATTTTCTTTTTCAGATCAACGAGGCATGCCATATTGTTTGCAGTACGGAGACAGACACAGACAGCAAGAGATAAGAAAAGAAAATATACATTCGGACAGAAGCAGATACTAACCTTGAATGTAGAATCCCAGAACAGTACAGAAAAACTGTTTCACAACGAGTACCACTGAAAGCACACACCAACACGGCTCAAGATCTGGTGTCAACAGAAGCACTCTGTGAGAACGACTGGTGACAACCTGACATTCGTATTACACGTCAACTTTTGTGGCCCCTCTGACCGGTAGGAAATCAAGGAAAACCTATTGAGCCAGATATCGTCTCTCTGATAAACCAACCAGTTAGTGGGTCGTAAGTACTGGGCTAAAAGCAACACAGTTAAGGCCCAAAATATGTATTTTCACTTCTTCAAGGAGTTGTCTGTCACATGACATGGAGAACAGTTATTACGAAGAAAAGAGGGAGAAAAAACGGTTTCGGTTTCAGTTTCTCGATGAGGCGTCACTGCGTTCGGACAAATCCATCAGTATACACTAAAACAACATCTGCTGGGCAGCATTTATAACCCAACGCACTTATCAGATGGATTTCTTCTACAGCATTTCGCCAAAAGACAACACATGTGTTGCCATGGATACTTTTTCAGTGCGCCAGGTGTGTGCTGCACACAAGACTTCGGTTTATCGACTCATACCAATGACTAGACGCTAATTTTTTTTTATTTTTTTTTTTTGTTTAATGTCCCGTCACACATATCGGTGATTGAAGACATTTTGTAAAAGTATTTATGAATACATCTGAGTATTATCTGTTAGAAGGGGTGGGAGATGTGGATGAATGGAGGGTTTGGGGAAACTGGGCAAATGAGGGTAAAAATGTGGGTGAAATTTGAAAGAAAAACAAAACAAACAAACAAACAAAACAAAAACCCTCTAAATACAGTTACAGGAAATTACTTAAAGGACTTCGTAAAAGAGAAGTCGTTAAACTGACAAGCGAAACAACTGATAATGAATGCAAAAAGTCAAAAACATCAACGTTCTCAGTCACTTGTGAAGACACACTTTCGTGTACAAAAGGCTTCATCAAGCTACAGTGAAAAATTATATGCTCAATTGTCAGGTTATTAAAGCATATACACTTGACATTAGAACAATACTTGGTCCGTAATGAATTTGATAATAGTCTGAGAGCTAAGCTCAGAATTGGTCTGCGAATCGGACCAAAGTCTGAGAGAGTCAACTGACGAGGTTTTAGACTTGAATTCAAGCACCTATAAAAGTCTCTTTCTAGTATATTGCTTATTTCCTTGTATGACAATGGGCAATATACTTTTATACTATCTATATGATTTTTTGCTCCCCTTTTTGCTGCCCTATCTGCTTGGTCGTTATAACGGAATCCAGTGTGGGATGGTATCCAACAAAAATCAACATTTGTACCCTTCACAAATAGGGAGTGCAATAAATACCTAATTTCAAAAAATAAATCTTCTCTTTGATTATTCTCAAAAAGGAGCAAACCTTTTAAGACAGATTGAGAATCAACTCAAAATAGGATATTACTTATTATGATTGGTATATCAACAAGATGATTTAAAGCCATAAGGATGGCCACCAATTCAGCTGTAAAAATTGAATGTCCCTTACCTAAATAATATGATTTTTCTGTTTTTAGGTCAGGAATGACAAAAGCAGATCCTGCACTGCTATCATCCAGGACCGAGCCATCAGTGTAAACTTTTAAATGATAATCAAAATTTTCTTCTAATTCAATTCTGACAGATGCTGCTATTATATGTGGAGATTCTCCTTTTGTTGTGTCAGAAGCACATATGTTGACGTTTGCTTTTGTTAACTCCCAGGGAGGGACAGGTGGCACCAGAACACGAGGTGCCATATCATGCAAATCAATGTCTGAAGAATTTAAAATATCTGACACATATGTGCGAATGGTTTGTAGATTTGAATTATTTTGTGCATTTTTTGGAAAATCAATATCAGACCTAATATTTAATTCCTCAAAATCATCCACTGCTGTACATCTCACAATATATTTAGCAGAACTTAATTTTCTGATTTCATCTAGTGGTAGAATACCCGCAAGCTTATAGGCTTCTGAGGTCTTAGTATGCACAGGTACCCCTAAAGCCAGTTTCACAGCTTTACTGTCAATTATTCGCAGCTTCTTTAGGAACGTCGGCGGGGCAGAAAAGAAAATTTCTTGACCGTAGGTCAATCTTGATCTTACGAGAGATGTCGCTAAATGTAAAAGAATTTTGGAGTCTTGTCCCCAAGGAGAGTGACTAGACGCTAAGTTTGATTGTCCGATTAAACTTGAGGTTCGAACCCGACAGACCTCACGGACACTGCATTGGAAGATAAGCGTCTTTACCAATCTGTCACCTTCCTCGTGTTACCTGTGGCTATCAGCATAACTCGCTCACCAGTTTCCATATAACTGAATATGAAAAGTTCCGTTAATACCGGTTCTTCTCTGCTTATTAATCGACACAAACGCAAATTGAAATTTCGTAAGGAGGAAGTGCAATCACAATCACAAATAATCGAGAATTGCCTCATACTGGGTGGAGTCTCTCTCTCTCTCTCTGTCTCTGTCTCTCTCTCTCTTCCATTCAGTTACGATCCGGCAAAAAACATTTAAGATTGATTAGTGCATTCTAGAAAATAGTAACAGACAGACCCGTGGGCATAACCTGAGACTCAAGAAGAGGCCATGCAATGGACAAATGCGTCAGCACTGCTTCTCCTCCCGGGTGGTGAACCCGTAGAACGCCCTACCAGATTCGGTAGTCAGCGCCCCTTCTCTCAACGCTTTAAAAGCTAGACTGGACAATCACTGGGCAGAGCGTATGTACAAATAGCTGCAAATAGGGAAAAAGAAACAAGAAAAAGTGTTTGGACTTTTAGGATAATAAGTTTTAGAGTACTAAGACCAGACTAAAGGCTGAGAAGCCTAAATATAGGTCTGCAACAATATATGATATGATATGATTAGCTTCGATTACTGGTAGCAGTAATGTGTCACAACTTATAAGCTACCCTGGGGACTATTTGTTGTATGTAACTAGATGCTGTATATTGGAGTGTCCAATGAAGATGTTGTCACCACTACTTCGTTCTCATCCTCAACAAACCCAATGCAATTGTAATGATGCCTGTGGCCTATATGCAATTAAAAAATTCGCATTCTCTCTCTCTCTCTCTCTCTCTCTCTCTCCACACACACACACACACACACACACACACACACACACAAAACAAAACAAAAACAAAAAAAAACAAAAAAGAAGCCACATTGTTTATCTACTTGCGTAATAAACAGATAATTCTTCCATCTTATTCAACATTAGTGGCGGTGCGGAGGGGGTCAATTTGGAAGGGGGGGGGGGGGGGGGTGTCACATTTGTACTAACGATTCCTCCACCCACGTACCGCCTTGTTTTGAAAAGGTGACGTGTCGAGGTGTCGCTGTTCGTGTTAAATGTTACTTTCTTTTCGCTGTTGTTTTTCGCCGCTAAAATTAGAAGAAGAAAAACTCAGTTTCAGTTTCAGTGTCTTTCGACTGTGGAATCAAAGGCCTGGAATGGTGGTGTTTGTTTTATTGTGTTCTTTCTGTCTGGCTGTCCACCGCTTGTTTATCTGTCTGTGTTTCGGCTTCTGTGGCTGTCTGGGTGACACTCGTTCTTGTTTGTGTGTTTGTTTCCTTTTCTTTCTATCTTTTATTCGTTCTTTCTTTCTTTTATTGAACCGTTAATTCCTTCTTTTTCATCCGTTCTTTGTTACATTCGTTATTCCATTATTTCATTCTTTCTCTCTGACCTCTGTTGTGACTGAATTTGTATTTGTCGATGTGTGTGTGTGTGTGTGTGTGTGTGTGTGTGTGTAGTGGGAGTGAGGCAGATAGAGATAACAATCATGTCCGGCCCCGCAACCACCCTCCCCCCCCCCCCCCTCCCACCCCAACACACACAAACATGTAGACACGTATATAGACATGTTTATGGTTTCCCCATACACACATTTCTCCTCCCCCCCCCCCCCACTGCCAGCCACTCTCCCCTCTTCTTACACCCACCCCCCACTCTCCCCCACTCCCCCCTTTTCCTGAACAAGAAAACTCCTACTATACAAGCAGTTCTGCTGAAAGGCAGGGAGTGATTTAGTTCGTCTCAATGATCCACAGCCAGTAAACAAACAAACCAGTGCAACACACCTGCATGGTATCCGCCTTTACTCTGAACAGAAAGCATCAAGCTGTTTGCATTCCCAGACATTTTCTTCCTTTTTCTTCTCCCTTCTTCAACCCCTTCAGCTCTGTGGGGAGTCACTGGGGCGCCGCACTGAAGAACTGTTCACCAGGTTCCTCCACGTCTGTCGGCTGTGTGCCAGCGCCTGGGTCTGTGTAAATGGTTTTCCCATCCATTCTGCTTCATTGTCAGTAGATAGGTTGTTTTTGGTTTTCCCCCCTCCTTCAAAAGTTCCTTGGAGGGTTTGTTTTACGAGCACATTGGCTTTTGTTAATAATAATGATAATGATAATGTACATTCATATGGCACCCTTTCTCTTGAAGAGCTCAGGGCGCTTTACATGGAAAAAATATTACAAATGACATAAATCATTCATGACCACTGTTTCTCAACACACACACACACCCTCCCCCCCCGCCTCTTCCTCCCACTCTCCATGCATCCAAAGTGAGCTGACATGTTACCCATTTAGAATGGCAGATTTGTGACATTTTTGGTTTTATGTTAGTGGGTTGTTGTTTCGGGTGGGTGGGGGGTGGTTTTTTGTTGTTGTTGTTGTTGTTGTTGACATTTTCTTTCTAACCAGTCAGACGTAGACAGAAACAAATGTATGCAAATAAAATAGGTCAAGAGGAAAGAAAAGACAAGATGAAGTTCCATCTTTTCAAGGGTAACAGACAGTGCAATAGCCGAGTGGTTTAAGCGTTGGACTTTCAATCTGAGGGTCCCGGGTTCGAATCACGGTAACGGCGGCTGGTGGGTAAAGGGTGGAGATTTTTCCGATCTCCCAGGTCAACATATGTGCAGACCTGCTAGTGCCTGAGCCCCCTTTGTGTGTATACGCACGCAGAAGATCAAATATGCACGTTAAAGATCCTGTAATCCATGTCAGTGTTCGGTGGGTTATGGAGACACGAAAATACCCAGCATGCATGAACCACGACAGAGTCATCGGCAAGTCGATGTTGGTCGTGTAACGGAAAGAAGAACTGATGAACATACAGACCTTAAACAGGGAGACTGGAGTTGGGGGAACTGGGGAAGAAATTGAATTAGGTGAAGATACATTTAACTGGATGTAATTGTGGTTTTAGTTTTCCACATACACAGGACTTGGAAAGGTTACAGTAAGGACCTGGGTCAGCCTTGTGATCAGGCAGAAGATGTTAAAGTATTATTTACCCTCATTAATTATTTGCAATATTTTATGGGAAAAACATTGTAAGTACATATGTACAAATGAAAGGTAACACCAACATTGTTTATAAACCAGGTATTGATGGTGTTTGAGGAATCGGTTGGTGTTTTTTTGTTGTTGTTTTTATGCAAGTGATCTATGATTTACTAATCATTTATTATTCATGGATATATGTAATAAAGTGTTATATTTACAAACAATTAATGAAGTATCTAAGTTAGAATAACACACACACACACACACACACACACACATACACACACACAGATCTGTTCCTTTTTTCTCACATCTAATATCACTTACACTGAAAAGATTATGAACAAAAGAATGAGCAAAGAAATACACACATGGATGATCACAGATTTTTACATGGACTCGTTTCAATCGTTTCTGAAGTGGACTGTTGGACAAATCCGTAACTGTATACAACACCACATCTGCTAGGAAGATGCTTGATCAACAGCATAACCTGATGTATGTAGGCTTTCAGTGCATGGGTATATATTTGTGTACCTAGCAGAGTGGATTTCTTCAATAGGTTTTTGCCAGAGGACAACCCTTCTGTTGCCATGGGATCTTTTTTAGGTGCAGCAAGTGTGTGCTGCTAACGGATTCCTCAGTTTATCTTCTCATCTGAATGACTGAGACACTCAGTTTGATTTTCAAGTCAAAATTTGGGAGAAAGGGCGAGACTGGGATTCAAACCCAAACCCTCATGGGCACTGTTTTTGGCAGGTAAGTGTCTTGACCATTCTGCCACCTTCCTCCATGGAATGGGTGCAGTGAATAAGAACAATGTCTGGTCTGTCTAGAAAAGAAAACAGTCAGAACCTTCCAATCTTTTTCAGATATTACGGAGTACCAAAGTGATACAAAAGTCGAGTGATGGCCTAGAGGTAATACGTCCGCCTAGGAAGCGAGAGAATCTGAGCGCGCTGGTTTGAATCACAGCTCAGCCGCCGATATTTTCTCCCCCTCCACTAGACCTTGAGTGGTGGTCTGGACGCTAGTCATTCGGATGAGACAATAAACCGAGGTCCCATGTGCAGCATGCACTTGGCACACGTAAAAGAACCCACAGCAACAAAAGGGTTGTTCCTGGCAATATTCTGTAGAAAAATCCACTTTGATACGAAAAACAAATAAAACTGCTTGCAGGAAAAAAAATTTTTAAATGGGTGGCGCTTTAGTGTAGCGACGCACTCTCCCTGGGGAGATCAGCCCGAATTTCACACAGAGGAATCTGTTGCAATAAAAAGAAATACAAATATAAATAAGTAGGAGAAAGGCTAGCACCTCAACAGCAACTTTGTGTTTCATGTTCTGCCACAATGTTACCATCTTCAGGGTACCAAAATAGTTTGAGTAAAATCAACATTTATTCTATCAACATAGATGTAAAAGTTTACCAACTGTTGTGACAGATGACTTTCAATAAAATGCAGTTACAAATCGCACAGGTGTGTGTGTGTGTGTGTTTCAGTGTGTCCATGTGTGTGAGAGAGAGAGAGAGTGTGTGTGTGTGTATGTGTGCATAGGCGTATTCTTTTTTTCATTGCACTGTTTATTTGTTTTTATAACTGATAAGTTCTGCCATTTCAAAATAGATTCTCTACCTTTTTCCAGAAGGCTGGCCACAATTCTGTGCACATTTTACAGTCAGAAAGCAGAAAGACAGACTGAAAAAAAGAGAACCTACATGACTGAAATAGCATGAAAGAAACAATGTCTGACGCAATTCATAGCAACCCCACTTTAATTAGATCCTTGAAAATAATACATACAACCGCAACATAAAACAACAAAATGTACACATGCACATGTACAACAGTGCTGGAAGAAAAACAGTGCACTATTTCAAGTCCTTGTGCACAATGTGAACCTGTCTTCTCTGGAAAAATGATGAATTGATTAATCACTGCATGTCTAGAAGATGGATTTCTCATGACAGAACTTTCAGATGAAAGATGAATAAGAGATGAAACACCAATATTCATTCCACATAAACTACACTTGAGATGACTGAAAACATGAATTTAATATAGATCAGCTGTGAATCAGTTCATTCCCACATCTTGTCGAGTATTCTGAAGACAACGCTTGACCCCATTTTGAGGTCAAATCACACTCACATTTCAGGACCTCTGCTGTACCCTGTTGTTATTCAGCAAACCAACATAAATCAGTCAGGTGCACACCATTTTCAAAAAGACACCTGAAAAAAGAAAAGGATCACCTGAGATTTTCATAATTTGTTTACAAATGGATCACCACCAGATATGATCCACTGCTCAACTTCAATATGTTGTGAGTGAAATTTTGCCTGATAAGGGCTTATACATTTTGTTTTCAAACATTATGCCTGTAAAGGACACAATGTGTACAACATGTCACAGACAACCCATCTTTCACAGGCTTGCTGTGTCGTGTGTTCTCATCATTAACACAGAGCTGAGGAAGTAAAAGCAGACCTACAATAAATTTTCTGTCCTGTACAATGCCCCAAGTCACTGTCTTGTACAGCCCTCCCTTTGTCCTGATCTGTCCACACAAAAGAATGAACGTGCTCACACCTGACTAGGGGCTAAGTTACAGACCGGGTAATGGCTGATGTTGGGGCCAGGAACCAGTGTTTTGACTCCACTATGTCAAGACCGGCTAATGGCTGATGTTGGGGCCAGGAACCAGTGTTTTGACTCCACCATGTCAAGACCGGCTAATGGCTGATGTTGGGGCCAGGAACCAGTGTTTTGACTCCACTATGTCAAGACCGGGTAATGGCTGATGTTGGGGCCAGGAACCAGTGTTTTGACTCCACTATGTCAAGACCGGGTAATGGCTGATGTTGGGGCCAGGAACCAGTGTTTTGACTCCACTATGTCAAGACCGGGTAATGGCTGATGTTGGAGCCAGGAACCAGTGTTTTGACTCCACTATGTCAAGACCGGGTAATGGCTGATGTTGGGGCCAGGAACCAGTGTTTTGACTCCACTATGTCAAGACCGGCTAATGGCTGATGTTGGGGCCAGGAACCAGCGTTTTGACTCCACTATGTCAGTCCTTTCATTGTGAAGGATTCATGGTCACAATCCCCAAATCAACTGGGGTCTCTCAAGCAGTATACAAACATTGTGAAAATCTATCAAGCATTGTAAGTTTCATGGGAAAAATTATTTTAACAAAAAAGTAATTATAAACTGGAATCAGTTACTCCACTTACACATAAGGTAAGAACACACTTTAATGCACACATTCAATTTGAACAGAGAATCACTAACACCAGTTGCAGAAACAGACCACTCACTCAGCCTCTTTGTCCTGTTCATTCTGTATAGGACAATCACAACAGCAAGAATCTCTGATAAAATCAATAATATATCAAAAAAAGAAAATCTTTCCGTAAAAAGATACAAACTCAAGTAAAATGCTTTTTTTCATCAAGATCACAAGCTTGTGCTTTTGGGATTCCCATCTAATAATCCATACAAAATTTCTTCTTTGCAGTGTGTTGTATAACAAACCACCATAAAATGGCTCAATTCATTACTACACTTTTTAAATTGACTTTTATCATTTAAAAAATCATAAGCATAGGCATTTCAGAAATGTATTCAGACTGATTCTGGACTCTTTGCAGATGAAACCTATAACCACTTGGCAGAGCTAGGATTTAAGAACCTGTTAGCTAACTGGTTCAGCAGGTATTTGTTGTTTCACCCGATTGGCTTTGATTTTGAATGTGAACAATGACCAGAAGCACTTGCTGATTTCTTTTCTCTCTTCTTCTTCTATGTAGTAACTACCATGGCAGGCACTTTGTCTGGTGTGGCTCACATTTATCAACCTGTAGCATTGAGAACTACATGAACAAGTGAATACCGTGATGTGTCATGCACATGAAACCCAGTTACTGAAGATACCAGTTTGATTTTTGTTTTTTAACCTCAAGAAATGAGTCACATCTTTTGATTTTTCCTAATGCAGAATCCTACAGTACAAGGTTCTTCCTTATAAGAGGTTTCTGCATTTCAGGTCAGCAAAATTCCCCAAATGAAATTGTTTTTGGATTGTCAATCCGATTTGTATTAAATCACAAAAGCATATTTTAAGTTATTGTTGGCTATGCATATATATGATACAATTACACATAGCTGAAAAGCAGATTCCTCCTGGAATGCGTTCCCTCTCTCCTGGTGGAGACTTACATACATATTTATGAACAATTCTGAACAATTCTGCACTCTAAATACCAATCTGATTCACAGTAATGGAACAGCCCTGTCATGTCAGATCTGTTGCCATGATGCCAAAAAAGCTTTAAGAACACCATCACACACAAGAAATCAACCATGCTAGTATGCAATTAAATCAATAACATTTCAAGCTAAAACACATACTTAGTCATCTGGAATCTGGAACGATACGTTGCAAGAACCTTTGCAGATCATCGTCACAACATAAATGCATAGTTGTAACACAGCATGCATGGCCTATTTTGTAAAATCAAATCCAAAATAAATAATCTGTCAAAAAGACATCTTTCAAAATATTGAACTTTGGCAACTTGAAAGTCATTTACAGCTAATGAGTGAGGAAGATGGTTTAGAAGAGGGGGTAAAAGGTGGAATTTGGATGGAGGGGTGCAGAAGAAGGGGGACAACTCTCAAACTTTGAAGCTTGATTTTTTTTTCCCTATCACATACACAACAAGAAAATGGCAAAGACATGAACAACAGATGGAAACGTCAGAAAAGTCACTTAGTTTGCAAACAGTAAGCATTTATTATCACCCTCCATAGACAGAAAAATGGTGAAGATTTCACCAAGAGATGTAAATATCTCTTCATTATAAACAGTACAGGTTAGTAGTTACCCTCAACAGACAACAATGTCTCATGAATGCAAATCAACTTATAAATCACATATTTGTTCAACTCATAGATTGTCCTTTTTGGCCAATACATTTCAAAATGCATCTGATAAATGGAAAAAGAAGAAAAAACTAAACAAAAAACAAACAAACCCAAAGCACAAATAAACTGAAGAAAAAACACCCCTGAACGTTTCGTCCAGAAAGAAAAATGTGAACAATGTGGGCACTTGATGGGATCCAGTGAAGAAACTGTCAGCCGCTTGCCTTTACTTTCTCACTGTGGCGAAGTTGTCCTCGAACCACTTCACTGTCTCCTTCACCGCTGGAAAAGGGAAAAGTAGATGATAGAAAGAACACACTTCTTGTCATCATGGCTGCCTAACACACTACGGGGAATGTGTGTGAGAGAGTTCTTCTTCTTCTTCTTCTTCATTCGTGGGCTGCAACTCCCACGTTCACTCGTATGTACACAAGTGGGATTTTACGTGTATGACCGTTTTTACTCCACCATGTAGGCAGCCATACTCTGTTTTCGGGGGTGTGCATGCTGGGTATATTCTTGTTTCCATAACCCACCGAACGCTGACATGGATTACAGGATCTTTTAACGTGCATATTTGATCTTCTGCTTGCGTACACACACAAAGAGGGTTCAGGCACTAGCAGGTCTGCACATATGTTGACCTGGGAGATCGGAAAAATCTCCACCCTTTACCCTCCAGGCACCGTCACCGAGGTTCGAACTCCAGACCCATAGATTGAAAGTCCAACGTTTTAACCACTAGGCTATAGCGCCCGTGGTGTGTGAGAGTTCTGTTGTGTATGTTTGCGTATGTGTAAGTGTGTGTATCCACATGCACGTGTGCATGCATGTGAGTGTGTACATGTGTATGTGTGGGTGTTACTGTGTGTCTAGTCTTTTTTTTTTTCGGTGTTTGTTCCTGAGCTAGTGATCCTAGTCAAACTGGAGAAGCTAAGGGATGTGCAAAGATTTAAATCTCTGATCTTGTGAGATTGATGTAGTTGCAGGACATGGACATCTGACAACTCTGCCCCCAAAGCAGCAAAGCAGTGTCAAAGACAGTGTGGGAGAGCAAGAGAGAGAATTCCAGGTATTATGGCTGAGGACTGGAATTGATTTTTACTCTTAACTCACTCCAGACGAATAGTTTTCTCCCTTTTTTTTCCCTACAGATGACTTAGACCTATTTAATAGGGTTAGGAAAAAAATCACAAAAAATACAAAACATAAAGTAACTGAATGAAACTCACTGTACTTGACCCACTGACCCCTCTCCTCACGTCTTGTGAATGCCCACCCCCCTCCCTCTTCACTGCTCTCAGAAGCTGAGTCACTATCATTACCTTCTTGCTTATAGCTTTCTTCACTGCAGATACTTTATTCAACATCTTCATCATCCTTGTCGATGTCCAAACCTTCAGTTTGAAGCATTTCAATCACTTCAGCAGCGGTAAAACCGCTGTCGTGATCTTGTTTGCTCCAAAAATTTCCACTTGTATTGCCTGCGACGCCATTTTCAATACATTTGCAGATTAGCTTGTCGTGTAGGGTCCTGAACTCGCTGGCTCGCTGTGGAGTGTGTTGTTACGAAATCTCATGAAGAAACTTTGCATTTGACCCTTGTCACATTCGGAGTGCCCGGTGTAGCTGCGATTGTTATGCTATCCCATGAGGAAAACATGGAAAAAAATTTGAATTGTCGAAACCGCTAGAGCGTTCTGTCGTCCAGAACGCTACCTTACATCAGGAAAGCTATCATTCCATCGTCCAGAGTGAGTTAAAGGTACACTCTCTTAATTACATATACAACAAACACTTACAGATATAACATCAGTCTTAAAAATAAAAAATGAGCTGTTCATATGTAAACAAAACATAATTAACAGTAATAAATTCATGTAACCTTAAGCCTATAAACCTTATGCACAAATGCACATCTGCTTATTCATCACAAAAATTTTGTCCGCTTCAGTGAAACATGGAAACATGTTGGATTAACTGCCAGCATTCACAGAGAAAATAGCATTGCAACTCTTTCAATTCTGTTTCCATTTGTAGCATTCATGGGCAGCTCTGAAGAATTCCATTTTTGAGAGCACACTCTCTCAAAAGTTCAAAAGATTCAATCAGGGTTTCTGAAGTGACCAGGGCAAATCAGTCAAACTGTGATCAGCAAGGACGGAGTGAAGTGTTAAAGCACACGTGTATCTGATACATGTGATGCAACAATGTAGCTGGATACAGTGTTCCCTCAGATGTGAGCAAACATACTTTTCCTGACATTTCATGACCACAATGAAAATTTTCCAAACCAAATGCAAAACAAGACTGAGTAAAAAATTAAAACTGTCTGCCACTCTGCTGATTAAAGAGAACAGCGGATACGTTGGTACATGTTCAATTTTCATCACTTTTTGGTTTACTGATGTTCAATTTTCATAACTTTTTTTGTGATTTTTGTTGTTGTTTATTTTTCGAATGCATTAAGCTCTTCCATGGATGGTGCCAGATCAGAGTTTTATCAATATTCAAAGATTTTCCAGAGCCTGATGGGCAAAATATATTTCCTCAAAATTTTTCAGGCCATGGAAACAGTAATCTCATTTTTCCAAGACTTTTCCAGTCCAGACTTCCATGAATGTAGAAACCCGTGTGGATAAACAACACTGGTATCTGTGTGCACCTGTCAGTTCGTCTGTGTGTGAAATTATTCAGTGTGTGTGTATACATATATAGACGTGTGTGTGCCGATACACCTTCATGGATATTTGTCTGTAAACAAACATCCAGTTCCATGCACATAAACTTGCAGAATATGACTGTCATAGCCTTTTACAGCCACCAGGGCTGTGAATTCATGTCCACTGTGTCCAGGGCTCAGCACAGGAAGGCAGTGAATTCATGTCCACTGTGTCCAGGGCTCAGCATAGGAAGGCAGTGAATTCATGTCCACTGTGTCCAGGGCTCAGCATAGGAAGGCAGTGAATTCATGTCCACTGTTTTCTAGGGCTGGGCATAGGAAGGCAGTGTCCCATCCTGTCCTGCCGTTTTAACTGTCCCAGTTTGAAGTCAGGTACCCATTCACACCTGAGCGGTGTGAAGAAAACTGGAGTCCAGTGCCTCTCCCAAGGACACAACACAAGGCTGAAAGGGAAGCTCAAACCCTGACCACTGGTGAACACTGGAACTCAAAGTACAACACCTAACCAATTCTGCTATGACGCCTCAGCATATAAATGTATGTACACATACAAACCAACCCTCACGGGTCTGTTCAGACATGCATGGTAACAGCGACAATCCAGCTTACCAAGTTTGAAATCTGTGAACTTGAAGTCAGGCTTGTACTGTCTCAGTTTAGCATTGCTGGCAGTCTTCTTGAACTGTCCATCTGACTTGGTCGTGTCCATCTGCACAGAGATCACAGCATTTCTCACTGTTCAGTGTCAAGGCCTCTTTACATTACAGTCATTTCTCATTGTTCAGTGTCAAGGCCTCTTTACATTACAGTCATTTCTCACTGTTCAGTGTCAAGGCCTCTTTACATTACAGTCATTTCTCACTGTTCAGTGTCAAGGCCTCTTTACATCACAGCATTTCTCACTGTTCAGTGTCAAGGCCTCTTTACATCACAGCATTTCTCACTGTTCAGTGTCAAGGCCTCTTTACATCACAGCATTTCTCACTGTTCAGTGTCAAGGCCTCTTTACATTACAGTCACCGAAAATATGACTGAGTGCCCTCTCCATCACAGTTCAACAAGCACTGATATTCTCTGCTGGGATAGTATCCATCAGTGAGTTCAGTGGCATAAGTAATGTCATACTGTCATTACTATTCACAGCTTCTGTCAAGCAAAAACATTAAAAATAATTTTAAATCTTGGTGGTCCCAGGAGCTCACACTTCTCAAGGGTCCCAGACTACCTTCTGAGGGTCACCCAAATGCTGCACATTCTAACTGCTTAATAAAAAAAAAAGTTAAAGCAGCGCCTCCTCTAATTGCTGCACACATTCAGAGACAGGCAAATCCTCTGGTCATAATTGTCTAGGTTTTTCAACTATGAAGTGGCAAACAGAAACAGCTCTTATTTGTAGCAGACGATCCAAGCGTTAGATTGAACCTCAGACACATGAGTTCAGTTGTTGTTGTTTTTTTTATCTAATACTTTTATAGAATGTCCCAGGATGAACTTAGTGTTCCATTTCCATTTTTTGTGACAGGGAAACATGTTTATGCACTGTCAGAAGCCCCAATCTTTGCTTTACTATGACTGGGTTAATCTGTGCTAGGTTGGTATAAATAATATTCACCCTTCTCTACTTCTGACAGAATAACTTCTGTATTACCAACATCAAGCTTCAATCAACAAATTCTTCATTAAAACCATGTTCAAAAAGCAGATGATATTGTTCAAAGTCAGTTTTCTAGTTGTTGTTTTTTTCCAAACCAGAAGAGATTTTTAAAAAAACTTCTGGTTGGCCAGCTTTAGTGAAGGTTCTTTCTTCTTTGCTGCTCCTCACAACTAGAACAACCTTCCTCATCATATCCGTGCATCTGATTCTATCTCTGCTTTTCACTCACCACTAAAAACTCATCTTTTTAAAAACCTATCCACAAACACTCTCAGCTTCCTTGTTCTCCAACACCACCCATGTCAGCTCACTTTGGATGCATGAAGAGTGGGAAAGGGAGAATGGAGGTGGAGGGGTTTTGAGAAAGAGTGGTCATGAATGATTTGTAATTTGTAACATGTAAAGCGCCCTGAGCTCTTTGAGAGAAAGGACACTATATAAATGTACATTAGTATTATCATTATTATAAAATATGTGTTGGTCTAAAGCTTGTACTCATCAGGTTTTCTTTTACTGGATTTAACCTGCTGTGTGTGTGTATGTGTGTGTGTGTGTGTGTATTTTTTCTTTCTTACTGACACAGCTCAATCCATAATTTCTCATGAATATATTTCCTTCATCAGTACCAGAAGCAGCAGTCAGTTATGCAGTAGCTTTTTCTTTTCTTTTTTTTTTTTTTTCTTTTTTGCTTTTTTTTTTGTTTTGCAGAGTTTAAATACATGTTATAGTAACAATAGTAACTTGTAATGCTTGTAGAACCAGCAAAAACACTGTTTCATTATTTTTATATTCATTGTTGTTTATTTCAGGGGTGGGGGTTGTAAATTGTTCTTGGTGTTTCACAATTTTTTTTAAGTTAAATTAGATTAAACAATTAAAAAAACCCACCAACATACCTTCACTTCTCCCTTGAAGTCCATAGCTTCGATGACAGCTTCTGCGGCCTCCTTGATTGACACTTCATCCTCCTCTCCCACTGGGTAACAGAAACATGCACACACACGCACACGCACACACATATACACACACACACACGCGCACACACACATACACACACAAACACACACATATACATGCACTCACACATAAACACATACATGCACCCAAGCACATGCACACAAACATACACATAAGCACGTACAAACGCGCACGCGCAAACACGCACACGCACATGCGTGTGCACACAAATGCATGCACAGACATGCAAAAATACATACAGAAGCACGCACCCACACACACACACACACAAATGCATGCACAGACACACAAACACACATACAGAAACACACACACATGCACACACACACACACACAAATATTTTATCAGCTTGAGCTTGTAATTGTACTGTGTACTTCAAAGTTGATTTTAGTGCTAAATTTGATTCATGGAATATACAGTCCGAGTCTAATCTTTATTCCAACATGTTTCAGTAGAATATGAGGCTTTCTTTTATCTGAGATATCTTGATGAAATGAAATCAGAATGGCATAAATTCAGAGTATAAGAGCTATTTATTGTGTACTTTTGAAGTGGTGCTGTTGATTTTGCAGTACAAAAATGATGCAGTAACAACAGGAGTGAGTTCAAAGAAAGAAAGGTAACTGACATCCTGACCTGTAAGCTCAGTCTTCGGCAACAGTCCTTCACTGACGAGCACAGCTGTCAGCAGCAGTCAAAGAGTTAAATTGTCAGTCTACTTGCAGATTTAGAACCATTTAACCCTTTTTACCCCATGTCAGTCTACTTGAAGATTTAGAAACATTTAACCCTTTTTACCCCATGTCAGTCTACTTGAAGATTTAGAACCATTCTACTCTTTCTACCCCATGTCAGTCTACTTGAAGATTTAGAACCATTTAGCCCTTTCTACCTCAATAGAACTATTTAGCCCTTTCTACCTCATGTCAGTCTACATGAAGATTTAGAACCATTTAACCCTTTCTACCCCATGTCAGTCTACATGAAGATTTAGAACCATTTCTACCTCACAACTACATGCCTGTTACATCTCTCCAGGACCAGTAGTGCATAAGACCACTGCAGTAAATAAAATAAAAATGGTTGGTTCAGCAAGCAGCTGTAACTTACTTATTATAAAACACAATGTCATCAAACTTTCGAGAAAGATTTGTAATTGAATGTCACTTTCATCAGTGAAACTGCCACTATTTTCTTTTCCAGTGCTGTCATAAACAGCTTAGCTACCTCTTCTACAGTCAGTCTTCTTCTGTTCTTGTAGATGATGATGACATTTTGAGAGAAAAAAATCAGCAAAAATCGATGAAAATTGTTGATTTGACTGGTCGAACAAAGCTTCGTTTTACCATTTCCAGAATCCATGAATTGTTCAGGTTAGAACACCATCTGTACCAAACAGTGTGTTGGTATGAGAATAATTGTACCTGGTCAACAGGGGAAGTAATGATGGTACACCTGGAGCCGTATTCAAGAGACCATCATGCCTGCGGATAAATGTGTACCTGCAGGTAATCTGCCTGAGGCAAGGCAAACTGCCCAAGGGTAAGCAATATCCGGTATTCATGAACACAACAGCCAATAGCCTAACCAAGGGTCTACAAACCCGAAAGTAATTAACCTTACTATCTGCCAAGGGTGACAGCCCACGAAGCAGAGGTAACTATGGCGAATCCTTTTATTGCGTTGGTTTTGTTGAGGGAAAACAGGCATTTTTCGGAGAGACCATGTCTTGAACATGGCCCCTGACAGTTTGATCTTATCCTTTGTTCGCTTGACAGTGAAAACTGATGTACTGACACTGGCAGACGTCACTATATTCCACATGACTTTTGTCTGTAGATGGGAAGTGAGTGCACTTGCAGACAACAATTAATGGAATGCTTGAAATTTGCAGTTCATCAAAATTCGTTCATTACAGAGAAATATTTGAATCCGAACTCCATTGTTTTATCTCATTTCTGCAATTAGCGGAAAAGCAGGGAGGACAATGTGTTAGAATGTGAAAGTGGCCCCCAGATTCGACAGGTTGCTGACTCTCGTCAATGCTTTGACACTGGCGCACTTTTTTTTCTCTTTTTTTTCTTTTTTTTTTTTTTGGTCACACTGTGGTGTAGTGTGAAGTAAAAGAGCATGCACAGAAGGGAATCTCCAGGATTTCTAGTCACAGACGATGGGTTAGCTGCCTGAGAGCACTGCGTGTGTCATTGAATACAAAGATAACTTTACCTTCACATTAAACTGCACCCATGGCACCATGTCAAAGGTAACTTGCCTGAAGGCAAAATAAATTATGTCTTGAATACGGCCCCTGGAGCAGAGTGAGCTAATAGGAATAAAACATTTCTTCTTCGTTTGTGGGCGAAAACTCATATCTACCCTGCCATGTAGGCAGCCATACTCTGTATTTGGGGGTGTGCATGCTGGGTATGTTCTTGTTTCCACAACCCACCGAACACTTGATATGGATTACAGGATCTTTAACGTGCGTATTTGATCTTCTGCTTGCATATACACACAAAGGGGGTTCAGGCACAAGCAGGTCTGCACATATGTTGATCTGGGAGATCAGAAAAATCTCCACCCTTTACCCATCAGGCGCCGTTACCGAGATTCAATCCTGGGACCCTCAGAATGACAGTCCAATGCTTTAACCATTCTGCTACTGCGCCCACCAGGAATGAACATATGAAATCCATGGCTCACCAGAGAGGATGATGGGATCGATCTCCTTGTATTCACGCAGCACCCAAATCATCAGACGAGCTAAGTCCAGGGAGTAGATGAACTGTCGTCGAGGTGACCCTGTGCCCCAGATCACAAAAGGCTGGTTTTTCTCTGTAACAGGAAAAATAACAAGTCATATGAATGAATAATCATGGTCATCCAGAAATAACTAGTCATACCAATGGTTCATTACAGTCAAGCACAAACAACAAGTCATTTTCAGTCAAACAGGGAATAATAAGTCATATTAATCATTCACCACATTCATCCAGAAATAATAAGTCAATAATGATTCACCAGTCAATTAGGGATAATAAGTCATATCAATGATTGATTAGTCATAACTACCATAAGGACTAATTGCCTAATAAACTAACAATCTAAAAACTAATATTCGCACAAGCAATAACTAAAGCTCGTCTACCGCATGAAACAATAAACCAAGGTCCATATGCAGCGCACACTAGTGCATGTAAAAGAACCCATGGCAACAGATGAAATGTCCCTGGCAAAAAATTCTGCAGAAAAATCTGCTGAAGCAGAAAAGATACAAATGACCTGTTCTCCTCTGGTGCAGCTTCCCTCATTTCACACATTGTACTGCACTGCACTGTATTGCAATGCAATGCATTGTATCGTAACCTAGTATCTTATCTTAAAGTATCTTTCGTATCGAGTCATATATGAGTGGAGTGATGGCCTAGAGGTAACGCGTCCGCCTAAGAAGCGAGAGAATCTGAGCGTGCTGGTTCGAATCACAGCTCAGCCGCCAATATTTTCTCCCCCTCCACTAGACCTTGAGTGGTGGTCTGGACGCTAGTCATTCGGATGAGACAATAAACCGAGGTCCCGTGTGCAGCACGCACTTAGCGCACGTAAAAGAACCCAAGGCAACAAAAGGATTGTTCCTGGCAAATTTCTGTAGAAAAATCCACGTCAATAGGAAAAACAAATAAAACTGCACGCAGGAAAAATACAAAAAAATTGGTGGCGCTGTAGTATAGCGACGCGCTCTCCCTGGGGAGAGCAGCCCGAATTTCACACAGAGAAATCTGTTGTGATAAAAAGAAATACAAAAAAATACAAAAAAAAAAATGTACTATGTCATAATGTAATATTGTTTTTTGTCACAACAGATGTCTCTGTGTGAAATTCCCACGGAGAGTGAATCACCACGGTGCAGCACCACTCACTGTTTGTCTGCAAGTGTATCTATTTCACTATCAAAGTGATTTTTCTATAATTTTTGTCCATGGACAGTTTTTGTTGCTGTGAAAAGGAAACAGTGCAATGAAAGTAACAGTATAACTACAGTAAATAAAACTGGAAGGGAGCAATGGGGTGCATGTCTGTGGATACTATGTAAAAGTGCATTTATATATGGTGTGTGTGAATGTGTGCACACAAAATCTATTCACAGTCAATCCAGGATTCTGATAATGCACATAAACATATCCCTGACCCTTTGAAAACAGAAAGGATGCATGGCATGTTGATCAGGTGGGTCCCTGGGACATTCTATAAAATTTCTTGAACTTCTTGATTGTTTTCGTTTTCTTGTTGTTTGCTGATTTCTAGAAGGAATACCAACAAAAAAACAAAAACAAAAAAAGAAGAAGAAAATCCGGCGTCAGAGCTTCAGTCTGATGCATGGACCATCTGCTATGAGGAAGAGTTGTTTCCCTTCAGCACTTCTTGCCTCAGAAACCAAGAGGATTATGACGTTAGAAGGTATGGCCTGCCTTTATATGTGTGTATCTGATTTGATTGGAATGTGCAGCATCAGAATGACCCTCTGAAAGTAGTTCAGAACCCAACAGAATTATGGTGTAATGTGACCTTGGTCCCTAAGGGTTTTTGACCAATCAGAAACCCTGATTATTAATATTATGTAATGGGAAAAAGGTGTTGGTTTCTGTGTGATGGTCTCCTCACTGTGTGTAAAGGTGTTTGTACATTTATGTCTTTTCATGCACAGGTCAAGGCAGCATTCAGAAAATATGTGTATATGGTCAAGTTTTGTTTCTGAGGATGGACAAGACAGGATTTTATTTGACTAAATGAAAGACTGCTAGAAGCTGGGATGATTTTTTTTTTAAACTATAGTTACCTGAGGTGGGATTTTTTTTTTTAAACAACTATTGTTACCTGGTACAGAAGACAGTTACAGTTGTGGCTTCATGAACATTTCCTTGTGGATTACTCTCTGGATATTTTTTGGTTTTCATTTGAGTGCAGCAAGTTCCATGTTCACTGGCTTTCATGTACCATTGGGCTTTTACATGCACGACTGTTTTTACCCCACCATGAAGCATCATATTCCATGTTCAGGGTGTCTACATGATGATAAAATAGGCAAACAATATTGTCTGGGATTTATTTACATAATAAATGATAAACAAGTGGACCACTGAATATTTATAAGTTTTTAAGCGTGTTTTTTTTCGAGGACATTCTAAAACTAATACCTTTCATTGATTTTGTCTGTCCGAAGTTTGTTAAAATTTTATCAGTCACAATGAAGATTTAAAAAATAAAAAAAGGATTTGTATCAGCCTTTCTTTACATAGAGTGCCAGTGTTGTGATACATTCCAGCATTTGCACCAGGCGTCTGCTGGATAAAAACTTGATATGAATAAGTATATATATATATATATATATATACACCATGCACTGACAAGCACTGTGATCTTTGGAATTGTATGCGTAGATGTTAAGCAAACAAGAAAGCTATCTTTTCAGAAATGAATCTACCATTCAAGAATTTATAATAATTTTGTACTTGTATTTCTTCCTATGGAAAGGCGTCTCCTGAAATACATGCTTTATAGAACATCACTTTTACTGTGTGATAAGTCAAGCCTTTGTGTTTTATTACTGTCATATCTTTATTCAAATTAGTATGTTTTAACTCTGGACCTTTTGTCGCGTTCATCTGGTCATCACACTCGACTGTGGGGTGAGACTGTGCTGTGCATGTGACTAGCCTTTGGGCGCATAAGTAACAATTTCCGATCAGATCAATCAAGATGTACTTCATTTTGCATTGTATTACATTGTTTTGCAGTATATTGTCCTATATCATACAACTGAAGTAATTGAACTTTACTATGGGGCCTGGGTACATTTGTTTGTCGGCTGAGAGTTGGGCCTTTGTGACTGTGAGACTCCAAACTGTTGTATGTGCATTGTGGATCTGTGTGTGCGTGTCTCCCTATCTGTGTGTGTGCATTTGCATGCATGCTACATGTATGCGCATGTGTGAGAGCACAAAGATTCACTGAACATGGCCAGTTTTCGTTCTTGTTTTTATTTCAATCACTTGCCTTCTGTCCACCTTTCGCTTCACTATATTTTAACGTATTTACTTATCTGTTTATTTTGTGTTATCATTTAATTTCAGTTTAATGTCAGTGTTTTATACAAGGCTCTCAAGGCCTGATCAGCAAGTTGGATTTATGCAAAGGTCAAAGGTCAAGCATCTGCCGTTTTTTTCTTCGTTTTATTTCTATACAGCAGATGTAGCGTAGTGTATATGGTTCTGTGCGCATGCACTGACACCTCCTTGAAACTGAAACTGAAATCAGCTGAACGGGACACGTTGTGCACACAACTCACCCTTGGCAGTGTGCACTTTGTGGATCAGTCCCGGCAGCACATGTCCGTCCTCCAGGTTGAAGTTATCGTAAGGACCAAACACGTTCGTGGGAACCACAGACGTGAACTGACAGCCATGCTGTTTGTGATAGCCCCTGAAATCATCGTCACGCACGTTCAGGGTTTGTTCCCGGATTCATTCCCATGACAACCACCACACAGTACCGACTCCATTGGCTTTGTTGCTTTAATAACAACCACCACCACACTGTTCCAGCTTTAACCCTTTGAGCCTTGAGTTCCTGAGCAATTTTAACCCTTCTGCCTGAGCTCCTGAGCCAAAATTTGCAAATAATTGGTATTAAACCCTTTGAGCCCTGACCACCGCTTTACCGGTGGCAGAGAAAAATGATATGATGCCCAGCCACCGGTAAACACTTGAAGTGTGCAGTCTCAACCTGGCCCGTCAGGGCAGAAATCAGGGACAAAACATGTGAGAAAACAACTGTACACAAGTAACTGATATGCTTGATGATTTATCAGAAGCAGAGTATGACAATGATTACTCTGATAGTGAGGTGGAATTCGAATGCTACAGATAGTGATGTTGAAAATGAATCTGAGCATGCAGAATCAGTTGATCAAAGGAGGCGTGTCAGGTTGAGACTCTGCACACTTCATGGTAGAAATCGATCTTTTTTATCCAAAGCACATGCACAAAACACAGTGAAAAGGCGCGGCAATGTTGGTACTACGTTCGCTGACGTCAGAATATTACAGTTTTTCTGATTGGCTCTTCAATATACGTCAACCAATAGCAAAACACGACACAAGTGTTTACACACTGCTCAACCGGTGGCCAGGCATTATGCCACCCCTCCCCACCACCGGTAAAGCGGTGGTCAGGGCTCAAAAGGTTAATATGTATGATAATCATGTCTGACTATGACCACAGGAACAGCAGAGAGGGCAACTGCTTTCCCAACCATCTGGGCAAGAATTTAAGTTCAGTAGAGAAGTGTCTTGTCCAATTTACATCCCCACTCTCTCAGCAAAGAGAGCTTTAGGACAGTCAACACTGGGATGATCCCTAAGGTGAACTATCCCCCTAGGCTCCTCAGCACTAAATGGCAGTGCAACCTTGCATCCTGGTTCGAGAGTCACTGTCTTTCATAACAGACTAAGCTGTGTATGAATTCCCACAGCAGTGGAGAAACCATTGATCATACAGCTCTCACTCAGCTGTTGGCCCAACTATAAGCTTATTCCAATCCCTGCTATGAGCCAAGCATTGAGCCTACAGCTTAAACAGTGGCTTTGATTATTCAAAGCCCACACTGTATCTGTTTGGTTGGCCGACTGCCATGACAAAAAACATGCACTGAAAGTATCAACATTTAGATCAATGTCACATCAAACAGAAAAAGAAACATGCAAGTAACAATATACCCCTTTTTCATAACTTATACCTACCCTCTTGTCACTCTCAACCCCACTCCCCCAGCCACCCCATATCCCCCCTTTGTAAGCCTGCAAATGACAATATACCAAAAATGACAATATGACATATACTTTTTTTTATAATTTACTAACACCTATCCCCTCCTTACGATGCTTTTTAAATCTATATTCAAACTGAGGCAAGCCAGAGATAAAGACAATCAGTGCTTACTTGTTCAGCACATCAATCATCCTTTTGGAGTACGAGTAGCCAAAGTTGCTGTCATGGGGAGGTCCATTGTGCACCTGCGCATGGCAAACATGACATGTTGACTGATGTTATAACTTAGAATTCACAGGATGTTGATTGCACTGTTCTAATTAATCCTTGGTATATTCCATTCTTCTTCATACGCACACATGCACACACACGCATACTCACAAGCATGTACGCATGCAAACATGCACACACACACACACAAGCATACACTACAAGTCAAAAATCACAAAATGAAAAGATATTAAACTAAAGAAAGTTATATGCCCTTTGCTACGTAAGGCGCATGTTTATTTTGAATGGGTGTTCCTGTTGAAATGTGGAAGCATGGTTTGACTTCATGACTTCTATGAGGCAAATGTCAATGGCACTGTTCTAAACTGGTTCAAATCTTATCTTACTGATTGATTCCAGTCTGTCGTTGTTGATAATTTCCAGTCTGAACCCGTTAAAATTGATCATGTAGTCCCACAGGGATCTGTTTTAGGCCCAGTGCTCTTTACACTGTACACTGCTCCTCTCGCTGAAATAATCAACCGCCACAATGTCAGTCATCATTCCTATGCTGATGACACTAAACTTCAGAAGAGTGATACCCCTGAAAAATTGTCATCGCTCTTGTAAGAAACATCCAACTGCTTCCTGGACAACCAAAACTGGATGACTCTAAATAAGTTACAATTCAACGCAGGTAAAACTGAAGCAATGATCACTGGAACTAAATAAAACTCTTCCATCACAACTGACACACTCAGACTTGGCAGTACATCCATTCCTCTTTGCAGTTCAGTCAGGAACCTCAGCATTATCCTTGACAACACACTGTCCATGCAAAAATTTATCAGTCAGACATGTCAATCCTGCTACTGTCAATTGTGGCGCACCAGTTCCATTTGGAAATATCAGTCCACTGACGCAACATCTAGACTTGCCGTTTCTCTCGTTCTTTCTTGCCTGACTACTGTAACTCTCTATTGTCTGGTTATGCCACTACAGCACAGCGTCCTCCAGCAAGAGCAGTCAAGGGCAACAGTTTCCCAGGAAGCGGTCTATGTTACAGGCTTTGAGGTTTGTCTTCAAGGTGTCCTTGAGGCGCTTGCAGGGTCTTCCAAGTTCACGGTGGCCTTTCTTCAGCTGGCCATACAATAGCATCTTCGGGATCCTGCTGTCTATCATGCGGACAACGTGTCCTGTCCAGCGTAGCTGGCACTGGATCAGCAGACTTTCAATGCTGGGCAGGCCACTCCTCTCTAGGACCTGAAGGTTGGAGACCCTGTCTTGCTACTTTATGCCGAGGATCTTTCGTAGACATCTCTGGTGAAACTGCTCAAGTTCTTGAATGTGACAGCGATACGTCGTCCATGTTTCACAGCAAAACAAGGTGGTCAGCACAACAGCTCTGTAGGTTTTGATTTTGGTCAGTCCATGCTGCGTGCAGAGTGAGAGCAAAAGCAGTCCATTGGAGTTGCACTTGACAGTGTTGTGCTGTCCTAGGACTTTTGACCATGAGGAGAAGTCCACGCCGACGCAGACATTGAAATCCCCAAGGATCAGCCTGTCCTTTCTGTCTACCGTTGAAATGGTGTGGCTGAGCTCCTCGTAGAAAGCTTCTTTGATGTCATCAGGGTTGGTCATCATCAGGGCATAGCAGCTGATGACTGTGGAGAAGCGATCCTCGGACAGCTTCAGACGCAGGGTCATCAGCCTATCGTTTGTCCCACATGGAAGGCTGTGTCGTGCAAGTTTGGTTCAAATGGCAAAGCCCACGCCTGAGGTTCTTGGGGTGCCATCTGGCTTCCCAATGCAGAAGGTGTAGCCCCCTCCAACTTCCTCCAGCTGGGTTTCACTGGCAAACCTGGTTTCGCTCAGGGCTGCTATGTCCACCTGGTAGTGATCAAGCATTCTAGCAATGAGCGCTGTGCACCTTTCTGATCTGTCGTCTCTGTCTAAAAGGGTGCGAACATCCCAGGCACCCAGAGTCAGGGCATGACTCCTGGTTCTTTTCTTCTGTTGTTTTTGACTGCTGGTGTTGGATGTCCAAGTAGGTGCAGTTTCCTACTAGGTACTAGGCAAGGCAGGCTTTGTTTAGGGATCCTTTTATCTCCCCTTCCTATTGTGGGGAGAGCAGTGCTGTCCCTAAAAAGGGCTGCTCTGACGCTGTGGGAGGATATGGGCATTGCATTTGCCCCAATCTATGGCAGACGACCATCACCCCACAGCCGCCTGCGTGCAAAGTCGTGACTAGGAACTGCCAGCAGCATCCTCTGCCTGTCCCCGTTACCACTTCTCCATCGCCGCAGGGCTTGGGAAGGCTGGATATTGAAGGGCTAGCTCGTCATTAGCCTGGTTCCCTGATGAGCACAGGTGACTTATTTTTAGTGAAGAGGAGTTGTGCAGTCCCTTCCCCACTCTCTCACCTACCAACGCTCACAGTCCCACATGTGCAGATACTGCCACATGTAGGACGGCCTCGGCAGGTGCAGGTTTTTTCTTCGGAGTTCCGTCTCCTAGGAGGACTTCCAGCCAAGGGTAAGAGCTCCCCCTGCCTTTGGTCATCCTTTTCCGCCTTCACAGCCATTGGGAAAGGTTTCCTCCTCTGCCAGGTCCGTCATTGCGAGACTTAACATGCGGCAGGTAGTACTGGGTTACATGGTACCAGTAGCAAGGGCTATGCCCCTGACCTGACCGAACTAACAATACACACCAACTAACACACACACTGTCAGAGAATACCGTTTGGCCCCCTCACCATGGTTTCATCGATGGGGTAGGTTGTCTTGTCTGGGAAGATACAGGTGGACAGACAGGACACCACCTTCTTCACCCCCGTCTCATAACTCACTCTCAACACGTTGTCATTGATCTGAGAGTTGATTCTCTGCAACACAAAATACTCTATATACGTTTTTTCCAAGTGAACACAAGCACTGATCTGTTCTGTACCATTCCCCCCCAATATTCCTTGTAAGCTTGGCAAACTTCTTAATTAAGACATATTATCTGCTGTTCTATTCTGTTTTGTAGTGACATAGCAATATCAATCTAAGTGCAGAGCGATAGACACAGTCTTTCCATGGTGTGCGAACTTTTCCACCTCTCCTCTCTCTTCCCCTTTCACACGTGATTAACATTTCCAGGAAAGAATTAAGAGATCTGATTAATTTGTGTTACACACACTCCCACACACACCCACACACACAGAAAACAGTCCAGTCTTTCTTACTGTGCACACTACAACAACTTACAAAGAAGTCCAGGTTGTACTTGAGGTTGCGGAACAGACCTCCAACCATAGCAGCCAAATGGATCACATGAGTCGGTTTCTCCTTCTCAAACAGCGCTTTTGTTTGATCAAGGTGTCTGTTATAACACACACCAAGCAGAAGATAATGAACAATGTTGCAATCTTGGACATTTAATCAACAGCCAAAAAACCCACCTTTTTATAACAATGATAATAATGATAATAAAGCTGTAAGCATTTGACTACACTGCACCTGTCAACCAGTGAAGAACTATCTAGATATACATTGTGTGTATACATATATGTGTATATATACATAGAGAGAGAGAGAGAGAGATAAAGAGAGAGAGAGAATTTACATAATCAATACCACTGATTTGGAGTAACATTTTATATAAAAATACTACTCACTGGAATAACAATCAGCTTAAAAATGTCTTTTAACTCTTTCTATACTAAGGTATGCTATAGTGTACCTCATGCATGCAATGCTTTCTTTCTGTCGTGCGCTATAGCGCGAGTCTAAAAAATTGTAGTTCATACGTTAACATTTTTGTGCTAGACTAAACGGCACAGCTATGTTCTGCCGTCACCCAAAAGTGCATCTGTACTTTTATTGTGGCTGTAAATGCCTTTGTTTGAGTACAATACATGCGAGCGTACAGTCACCCAACTCTGCCATCTCACTCGCTCACTCGACAAGATGGCGTCTCTGTCAACTTCGGCAAGAACTGTGGCTCAAAGTCGAATGCAAACTGATCATATAGAGGATATCCACTGTGCATATGCATTTGCCCATTTAACTGCTACAATTAGGAAGTGTCTATGGTTACAAAAGACCACATTTGTAAAATTTCTGTTGTATGAGAAAAACTCACCCCCTTTATGTCAGTTGTGAAAAGCATGGATTTTTTTTAAAATATAAATTTGTCGATAATTAACTTATTAAGTGAGTGCTTTGAAACTTTGCCAAATGTTAGTCCATTCTATTCTTAGTATCATCGCAAATTTTCACAGCTGTATGTAACTGTTTTTTGGGGGGACATTTTTCTTGTATCATAAACAAACGGCCAGTACAGAGAGTATAATGAAGGAAGTCACTGGGCAGTATAGAATGAGTTAAATGTATCTTTTATTGAAAAAAATATCACAATATCACAAATGTACTTTAATTATGTATATAATACTCTTGATAGTAAACCCAAGTATAAAAAACTGGATACTACACCACAAGCCTGAGAGGCTCACTGAACAATGCATGACGTAGATGCTACAAAAGAGTAAAGTACAAATCAAAGCCTTGATGTCTTTGTTTTCCATACAAAGCATTGCCTTACTGTCCATAAAACAATGGAAAACTGTCTAAATAAAATGCCAATACAGAAAAATCAACATGTCCTGCTGATCATACACTATCAGTTAACTCACTCAGTACGGCCAGTCCTCTCTTCTCCTCTACACAGACCCCTCGGATGTCCACTGAGTGTCTGAATGACCCAACCTTTAGCTTCCGTCATCAGAATTGTGGTATTCTTTGTCAACATTCACGTCTTCAGTATAAGAGCCTTCCGCTTACAATACTTTGATGATGGTAATTGGGGTGAAACGCTGTTAACATTGTCTCTTTCGCCGTTCGTATGGAGAGAGTTAACAGCTGTGTCTCAGTCATGATGGCACCAAGCCAGTACTCTTTGTGACAGGATTTTTTTTTTTTTTGATTTTTTTTTTTTTTAACAAATTCTTGTATAAATCCAAATTTTACAGCTTGATGGGTGGGGTGTGGAATGGGGTCATCTTGTTTTTAGTCTATCGTCAGCTACTGTGAGTTCTTATCTGACTTGTTTTAATGTATTTCATGGTGAGTTTGTTCATGTCTATGTTGATGTCTACAACAAGCCTGTGACTGCACATGTTAATTTCCATGTGGATTAATAAAGTGTTATTGAACTGAATTAAATTTGAATTGAATCTTTTGACTGCGCCTCCACCAAGTTAAGGGTTTCCATGAAAAACATTATCACTGTCTGAAGAAAAAACACAACAAGAAATAAATCAAGATGCAAAAAAACCCAAAAAAAAACAGAATAATATAAAAGACTTACTGGAGATCTGCGTCCTTTGAAGACGCAAAAATCCAAGTCTCATCAGGTTTCTTCTCTTCCCCTTCTGCAATGATACGAATGGCCTGCCCCACCAGACCACTTCCTCCAGTGACCAGAATCCTCTTTTCTGCCATTGTCAGCAACTGGATGCAATCCTTCTCAGAATCTCTGCAAATCTGTTTTATCACAGAAAGCACAATGTGTTTCAATGAACAACATAGACTCTGTGTGTGTGTGTGTGTGTGTGTGTGTGTGTGTGTGTGTGGGTGTGTGTCTGTCACTTGTCCAAAAACCTGGTTTCATGTGCATGCGTGTGTAGGAGTGGAAGGTGTGGGTGAGTGTGTGTGTGTGTGCTTGTGTGTGTGTAGATACAATCATACATACATAGTGTTGTTGTTTTCAATAGACAAATATCACAACACTTGCACCCTTCATGATGGCCTGGTGTCAACAGCTGCCAGTTGTTACAACCTGCACGTATCAATATATCTACACACACACACAGAGATATATATATATATATATATATTGCTAGGCCATATGTGCGTTCAGTAGTTAGGTCCCATATGTATTCAGTGGCTACAAGTAATGTGCACAGCTAGTTTTTTACTCTTTGTTGAGACAGGAGGAACACTCATTTCCATCTTATTTGTATCGGACCAGAAGGACACACTTAGTCTTACGCTAAACAGACTATCCAGTCATATTTCTTAACTATTAGAAAAAAAACCAAAAAAACAACAGGCTAGAGTCTCATTTAAGTAGCTGAGGATATTTGTAATGTATGCAGTAAACAATATATTTCAAATATTTTAGAACACAAAAAACAAAAAATAATGTCTTCCTTGGAATAAAAACACTTTCATAACAAAAACCAAACACTTTAACTTTAAAGTAAACAAGCACTTGTTCAATGACTGAAAATGCTAACCAGCAGATTTTTTTCAAAGTTTTGTCACTTGCCTCTGACCCTCCTGCATTCACATATTTCATGGGGTGAAAGCAATATGGTTGGGTTTTTTTAATTTAAGCCACACAATCCGATGTTTCCAAATGATTTTTTTAATTCCTTTTTTTTCCACAAAAATGGGTGTGTGCTGTAGGACATCATTCATTGTACTGTGAGAAACATAGGAGACAATGAAAATGTCCCAACTTTCACTTTCACAATCAGATTAATCTATGTCTGTTCCCGGAAGAAGCATCAGAAATGAAGAACACATTTTCCATTATTTCAACTCACCAACCAAAATTTTCAATTGATTTTACCTCACTTATGACTATAAAATAACCAGGAAAAAAGCCACATCGTCTGTGACTGACCAACAACTCACACAGCAGTTGTATCCCTCTTCACATGAACAGCTGCAATTTCATGACAATAACACCTTTTTCTTCAGTCAACAGCTTTTGCTGGCAAAATCTCACTTGCAAAGCTCAGAACTGTAAATGTCCAGTTACCAGCTTACACGTGTCACAGGCCAACAAGCTGGCTCAGACACAATGGGTGATAGGAACTGGGGAGTGGGGAAGGGGTGAAAGAGGGCAAGGGGGGGGGGGGGGAATGGTGGGGGATGGGGGGTGGAGGGGGGGTATGGGGGACAACCAGTGAGACTGCCTGGACAAATATCCCCTTTCATTTTCATGCTGTGGTGGTTTTCCACAAAAAGCTCTGACCCAGTTGGACCTCTACACTCCCAAGGTACACAGCTTGCTTCATCCTCTGATGGTTCAGGAGTAAAAACTCTGGACACAGGATTTCAAACTCTCCCCTCTCCTCCCTCTCCAATCAGCCCCTCCATTCTGAACCTCCTGACAAAACACATCACAAACCTGACAAGCAACATGACCAGTTTTGTTCATGTTTCATTTTGAACCAGGGTTTTGATTCATTACCTCCCCCACCCATCAACCACCTCCGAGTTCTGAAGATTAAAAAAAAAAAAAAAAAAAAAAAGATTGGTGTGGCACCTTGCGTGTGTGTGTGTGTGTGCATGTGTGTGTGTGTGTGTGTTGATTTTGATGCAGCTTGGATGCACCTATTAATTTACAGTGTGTTTGTCCATCTGTGTGTGTGTGTGTGTGTGCGCGCGCGCGCGCACGTGAGTGACTGACTGTGTGTGTCTGCGACTCTGTGTGTGTGTGCGTGTGTGTGAGCGTACATTATGCATTTCTCATACATATTAAAAATAAAAAAATTTTAAAAAATTAAAAAACACATGTATGTACACATTCACCGTCCTGAACACAGACTTGTAAGTTTGATCACTGTTTATCTGCATTTAAACAAAAAAAGAACAGCACATCCATAACATTCAGTGATAATTATATTCTAGCAACTGGTATTGCTTTTCTAACTTCTCTTTCTGCTGTTGTAAGGCACTAAACAGAAAACAAGATTTTCAAAATTATATAATTACTTATAAAATTATCAATAACAGCTACAAATGTAAGTGCATGCATGTGTGTGTGTGTGTGTGTGTGTGTGTGCATATGTGCAATATGAAAGTCTGTACTTTTCTTTCAGTGGAATATGTTTCAACAACACATGATTTCCAACCCCGTCAATTTTTTTTAAAGTACGAGCATTAGTAGAATCAAGAAATACATTCTACTCTTTTCACTGAAAAACAATACATTCTACTTTGAAAAACAATCTTTCGACTCTTCAGTGCATTCAGAATACCAATATTGTACTAGTATTTTGACAACAGGATGCATCTGTATCAGTGTATGCATAGTATTATGTAGGAAGAACTGACTTGCATTATGATCAGACGAGCCAACAGATTTATAAGTAGAGAGCACGTTTCCATAACAGAGATCAGTTGTTCTCTTTATTTAGGTTAAATATGACACAAACTTTTGAAATTGAGACATGGTTTTCTCCAGGCTGCAAAAGTTAAAATCACCTGTGGAGAAAAGATGAAAGATGATGCATCTGGTGAAACAGACTACAGGTTGTGAATAGTACTGGTGATGTCCATGACAGCATGTACAATGAGGAAAGCAGATGGAATGTTCACAAGAGACAGAATAAAAAATCCAAAGTAAGGGTGGAACAGCAAGCAGTTCCAAATCAGGTGTACAACACACTTTTAATATTTATACACTCTTTTATGCCATGCTTCATTCACAGTACATACACTGTTCTCCCTTTGATTTCCCTGTCACACTTTTGCTCCTGTCCTCCCAATGACACAAATTCACCACTAACACTGTGACACATCCAGGCCTCTTAAACACACACACACACACACACACACTCGCTCTCTCTTTCTCTCTCTCTAAATTCATTCATAAACCTAACATTGCACTCCAGTTCATCAAATTTGGTGCTGTTTGATGCAGGCCTGATGACTGATTGTACATTGACTGAAATGATAGGAGTAAACAAATGATACTGTTTCTTTTTATTCTTCTACAAACTCTACGCCCCCTCCCTTTTTCTTCTTTTACTACATTTATCACTGTCTCAAATACCATCTGACTGAGTGCAGCTTCTATTGCAAATAGGTGAAACTGGTGGGTGTTTTCTATCAGAGTATGATCTAAACTGACAAATAAAATCATGACTGTAAAAAAGAAAGTGCATATTCTAACTAAGATTTTACATTTTCAAAATAGTGGCTCATGAGACAAGTGGGGAGACCGTAGATCTAGGGAGACAATTGGCCTGGGAGTACAATGGGGCTGGGACGATAAAGAGTCTGGGAACACAACTGGCCTGGTTTGTAAGCAGGCCTAAGGGAACAATTGGCTTGGGGGTCCTGAGGAGTTCAGGCAGGGCTTGAAATATTCACCCTTCCCACTGTACGGGACAACTAAACTCTCTGACAGACAACTGGAAACACTCTCTCCAACTGTCCATTGGGCAACCAGTTTTTGACTGTGTCACTGAAAGTGCGACTCCACGCCCACCAGCCCCAGTATTTCTCAAAATGAAACCCCACCAGCATGGCATTCTTTCTCTGAGACAATATATGTTCTCTCAAAAAACACGCCAGTAGACAAGATAGCTAGTACCTACTGGCACTACTATACATAATCTACTCCCTAACTTCAGTTTCTCTCTCTGCAGAGCATGCCATCTCTGATGCGTTATTTGGCATTGAATATTTTGTTATGTAGGCCTGGGGGAAAGGACTACAGATGCCTCGACATGCATGACTTGTCATTGCGCAACCAGTAGTTACTTTTTTTTCTTTTTTTTTTAAACTGTCTCTTCAGCAATGGAGGACAAACAGAAATTTTGGGGCAACTTAATTTATTTTTTACATACATGTACGAATGTTTGTATGTATGTATGTATGTATGTATCCAAGAATGCAAATAGTAGCAGTAGTAGTGAGGGGACTGGCAGGTCATCTGCCTAGGCCTCTCGGCCTTTTTCATGCCCCCATCAAATCTTCATCTTCACTTCTTTCTTTTTATTTTATTTATTTATTTTCTTCTTTTGTTTGTTGTTGTTGGGCAGGATACACAAGTACGCTTCTGCAAGAACTTTGCTTTCATTCATTATAACCAAGCAAATTTTCTTTTATGGTGGTATTGTTGTCAAGGAGATTTTTGAACGTGTCAGTGTTTTGTGTAAGTTTAACTTCGGTTGGCAGTGCATTTCATATTTGTGCAATTTGGTTAGCCAATGAATTTTTTCTAAGGTTGGTGTTGAAATGGTCTAAACAAATTTTCTTCACTGAGTTTCTTGTACTGTCAAATTCCGACATTCTAATGATATGTCTTGCATTTAGATCATTTATCATCATGTTATTTAATATCTTATAAGTTTCAATCAAATCTCCTCAATCTTAAGATAGGTTTGGCCTGCTTTCCATCCTGTGGCGGTATTTATAATATATGAATATGCACCATGGGAACTCGATACGTCAGAGGCGTGGGGGACAACGGGCGATCCCCTGCTGCCACACCCAGTCCACGAAGTCATGGATCCTGAACCCATGTCACTGGTTTGCCGGTGTGATGCTGCTGCTGTCGTTGTTGATGCTGTTGTTCTTTGTAAGATTATCTTGGGGTGACAGAAAAATAAATCAACTGTTGATCGAGGGCGTCTTGTAGATTTATAAAGATTTATGGCAGTCACACAACTCACCTGCCGGCATGCCAGCGGTGACACTTCCTATTTGGTCAGTCCTCGTCAATAGGTCATGTCCTGAAAACGAATTTGACACGTGTCAGTAAACAACTAGCGACTTACCCGTTTGTCTGTTCCCTTGAAAATGATACAAAGAGTGCAGGCCTCGGGAGATATGCGGTCGGCGCAATGGATCAGGCAGCCCAAAGGGGAAAAAAGATTGCCACACCAGTTCCGCTGCCAGCGACGCGTGGAGGTCTAATGCATATGCATGAACGATGTCTACTTCCGCTTAAGATAAGGGAGCGGAGAGTAGCCTCCCTGTGCTGTCACTGCCTAAACCACTGAGCTGCTATTGAGCTCGATGACCCAAAACGGTGTGCGTGCGTGCGTGCGTGTGTGTGTGTGTGTTTGCGCGCGCGCGCGCGCGCGTGTGTGTGTGTGTGTGTGTTCTAACAAGACAAACACTTAGAAAAACTTGATATCGAGTGCGACAGCTGATATCTCGTTAATCTCAACTATCTGATCGATACGCGGGGTTTTGTTTCCTATTTTTCAAACAAGACAAACACTTCGAAAAACATTATCTCGATTGCGAACCGAAAGCTCGGTTGTTATTGTTCTTGTTGTTTTTGTGTTCTTTTTTGGTTGTTTCTTGTTTTTTGTTGTTTTGTTTTGTTGTGTGTGTGTGTGTGTGTGTCACGGTGTGTGTGTGTGTGTGTGTGTGTGTGTGTGTCACGGTGTGTGTATGTATTTGTATTTGTATTTCTTTTTACCACATCAGATCGGGCTGCTCTCCCCAGGAAGAGCGCGTCGCTACACTACAGCCCCCCCCCTCCCCCCCCCCCCCCCCCCCCCCCCCCCCCCCCTTTTTTTTTTTTTTTTCCTACCGTGCAGTTTTATTTGTATTTCCAGTAGTATTGATTTTTTCCAGGAACAACCCTTTTGTTGCCGTGGGTTCTTTTACGTGCGCTAAATGCATGCTGTACACAGGACCTCGGTTTATCGTCTCATCCGAATGACTAGCGTCCACTGAGATGGAGGGGGAGAAAATATCGGCGGCTGAGCCGCCGTGATTCGAACCACTGAGCGCGCTCAGATTCACTTCCAAGGCGGACGCGTTACCTCTAGGCCATCACTCCATTTTGTGTGTGTGTGTGTGTGTGTGTGCGTGCGTGCGTGCGTGTGTGTGTGTGTGTGTGTGTGTGTGGACAGGATGTGCGGGCGCACGCAGCAACAAAAAGGAGTTATTATTGGCCGCACACCATGCAGTACGCAATACTGAGCTGATCTCTTCTGCATTATCGGTTTTCTGCTCCCGTCTGTTCTTGTTTTCAACTGATCCTTTTTGTACTACACCACCCTTACCCTACCCCGCGCCACTGACAAAAGTGCCCGCGGCTGAAATTTCAACCAAATTTGAGATTGGCTGCCTGATGGTGACTGAATACGATAAAAATTGAAATCAGTATGGGCTTACGAGAACACAGCAGAACTGACCGGCCTGCTCCGGGCAGTGCAGTGTGTGATTTCGAGCCAGAACTTTCACGTACCGAATATCTCTCTCTCTCTCTCTCTCTCACACACACACACACACACACACACACACACACACACACACACACACACACACACACACACACACACACACACACACACACACACACACACACACACACACACACACACAAACAAAACAAAAGCCAAAAAAACAATCACTTCAGCAGCAGTCGCCAAGACCTTTGCTGCATATGACGGGCTCGGACTGCAAACACAATAGTTGAACCTCTCACCTTTTCGTCATGTGTTCAGTTGAATTTAATTTAGGTCTCATGCAGCCATGACTGACATGGCCGACTGACACACATGAGATACACACGCTGACACTACACACACACACACACACACACACACACACTGTCACGGTGGAGCGCGCGCAGTGTTGTTGAGTAATGGTTTTAACTTCCAGTCCGGCCGTGGCTTACCTGACCATAGACACTAGCATCTCGAATTCTAGTGACTATGACCTGACCCAGTGGAAAGTCCCAACGGGTCTGAACCCTGTTATATAAGTTATGGGTCTCAAGTCACAGCACAACAGCAGTATGGGCTTTGGAAATTTTGAACACGTAAAACTAGTTTCCTCCCCTTGTTTTGTTTGTTGATTTGTCTTTAGGCGCGCGCGTATGTGTGTGTGTGTGTGTATGTGTGTGTGAGGGTGTGTATGTGTGGGGGTGTGTGTATGTATCTATATATGTATTATATATATGTGTATATATAATGTGTGTGTGTGTGTGTGTGTGTGTGTGTGTGTGTGTGTGTGTGTCCCTCCTTACTCTGTGTTCTCTTGAATCACACTTGTTTCTTCCATGCATGTCAGTCAGTGCGTGGTCCCGCATATGCATGTGCATACCCAACCTTGTGTGTCCGGTTTGTGTCTGACTGACGCCACCACTGCATGAAAGCGCTTTGAATTTTTCAGCAGTGCTGAATGTGCTTCTGAGTTGTCAGTCATTGCAATCATTATAATAATGATATTATTGTTCGAAGTAGTAGCTCAGTCTAATACTGATTTGCAGTTCTGAGAAGTAATGTGTGCTTGCCGCAGCGCGCGCACAGTTTATGAATCAGAATCAGGATCAAGATCCATTTTAGTTGTGAATAAACCTAAAGAAGTGGGGGTGAGGAGGGTGGGGGCAAGGGGAAGGGTAGCGGAACATCAGTGTGCACAATGATTATTTGACAGCTCAGAACAGCGGGTATTTTATCCACTGAGCTTAAATTATACAGCTGGCTTTAAAGTACTGCGGTCCGCGGCGACGTCAGGTAAGTCGATTTTTGCAAGCAGGGCAGATAAACAAAACTGACGCAAAAATTCACTGACAGATGTTAACCCGTGCGAAGGGGTGCGTATTGATAGCGCCGCTGCCGCGTGTTATTTGCGCTAGTGACGTATCCGATGTTCACCACGTACGTTCATTAGCGCTTCGTCAGTGTCAACAGCGCAACGCCGGTGCCATATATTACCGCTTATACGTTCACCCGGCCGGCTAGGGCTAACTGCACAGCCAACAGCGCACTGAACGTGCCACATATTACCACTCATACGTTCACTAAGTTAGCGCTACGTATCAATAGCCGCGCAACGTGCCATAATTATATTACCACCGTGCACATATACGTCAGTACCCGCCGCCGCCGGCGGCATTAGCGCTACTGACGTGTCAATAGCGGAACCAACATTACCACCAAGTTACACGTTTATTAGCGCTACGTGTCAATAACGCATCATACCATATATTACTATTTATACGTTCATTAACGCTACGTGTCAATAGCGCAACGAGCCATATATCACCACTTCAGTCAGTTATACGTTCATTAGTAGCGCTACGTGTCAAAAGCGCAACGAGCCATATACCACCACTTCAGTCAGTTATACGTTCATTAGTAGCGCTACGTGTCGACCGGAGTCAATAGCGCAACCTGAACGTGCCATATATTACCACTTAACATTCAGTTCATTAACGCGAAGTGTCAATAGTGCAACGTGCCATATATTACCACTTATACGTTCATTAACGCTACGTGTCAACAGAGCAACGTGTCATATATTACCATGCACTCATACGTTCATTAACGCTACGTGTCAATAGGGAACGAGCTATGACGTCACGAAACAAGGATTGTCAGAGTTATTTCCCTTCATTTCGGTCCGCTTCACTTTCGTTGATTCTACGATCCCACTTAATTGCTCGAACATCTCGCGCTCTAGATCGATTAACAAGTGTAAAACTGAAAAGCAAAGGAACTTGAAATAGGGAGAACGTTGACAAGCTTGATCTTGAGGCAAGGTGTCCATACATCGATAAACTTAGCTTTGTGTGTGGCTTCGACCAGTACTGTACGATTCAGTTGAGAGTGATTGTGTCTGGTGTCTGCGTGTGTCACTTTCCCTCTGTTGTGTGTGCGTGTGTACGTGTTTCTTCTTCGATTTTACGCCTGTTCACTGAGACGGAAAAAAGTGGCTTGTGAGTGAGTGTGTGTGTGTGTGTGTTTCTGAGTGGTGTGTCAATGTGTCTAATGTGTTAGTGTATGTGTTAGTGTGTGTGTGAATGATTAACTGCGTGCTTTGTGTGTGTGCTGTGTCATTGTCAGTGTGTGAGTTTGTGAATGTGTGCCACTCTGTGTGTGCGTGCGTGCGTGCGCGCGCGCGTGTATGTGCTGTGTTGGAGAGAGATAGAGGGAAGGAGAGAGACAGTGTGTGTGTGTGTGCATGTTTGTGTGACTTATGCGTGTGTTGGGTGGGGAGGTTGGTTTCAAGCTATGTGAGCCAACAGCTGAAGCATACATATACACACCCACACTACCACAGCACAAAACAAACACACACACACACACACACACACACACACACACACACACACAGAGTACAGGGCAAATTTCACATAATTTCACCTAAGGATAAGATACTGTTCCCCTCCCCCTCCCCCAAGTTTCTAATTACTCTTTTTGTATACATTCTAAAGTGGGCAAGTTTTCATGTATGTTCTATGTCTTTTGTATGCATCTGACATTTGCTTTTGGTGAAGGATGGAAATTTCACTTCAGCACACATTAGTCCCACTTTTTCTCCAATATTGAATCCACAGTCCGCAAGAAAAGATCCCCAAGCAGAAGTTCATTTCAAAATCCACTTTCCTCTGTTATGTGCTTACAAGACACTTGTTCACCCACCCCAGCCTTTTAGTATTATACCTACATATCACTGTATGATTGTGTTTGTGATGAGAATCTGTCATGTCTCCTGCATGAAGATTAGGTGGTCTTTTCATGAACATTTCAAAACCAATCGATTATTGCAGCTCCTTTTTACCCAAATGATTCCACAAATTGATGCAGCAAACATGATTGTAGACACAGTCTCACTGAAGTCATGGTCAGCACCTGGCGACAAGAGGCGCCTCTTCCCTTGTGGCAGAGAAGGCAGTAAAAACTGTAATATTGCCAGGAAAATCACAAAACTGGGATATCATGAGTAAAATTTTAACTTTTCAATATTTCCTCCCTATTCTTCACTTTTTTGTGTTGGGTGTTTTCTGTTATTTTCATTCTGCTGTGCCCAAGGTGAAGAGATGGGGCCCAGTATGGTGAGACATATCACAGGCAGGCCTACTTGAAAACATAATTAAACCTTTTATGGTGACACTTGCAATTAATCTCTTTCTCACAAACTCAATCACACACACGCACGCACACACTCAGACTCACACTCTTTCTCTGCGTGAGTGTGTGTGTGTGTGTGAGTGTCACTGTGTGTGTGTGTGTGTGTGTGTGTGTGTGTGTGTGTGTGTGTGTGTGTGTGTGTGTGCACATCAGTTTGATGTTCACCTTATATACTGGTCTGAAGACACATGTCTTGTTCCAGTTTTCTGTGTTTAACTTTGAAACAGTTATCAAGCAGTGTGTTCCAAATTTCCTAACTGAGCAAGATCTACAATGACACTGAAAAGCAACTGGCAACATAGGCCCACATTATAATTATCTCCCCTTTGTTAATCAGAAGGGAACCCGGGTCGAGACTGATGAAACTAACAGTAAGAGACACAGGTCGAGACCGACTGACGAAACTAAAAGACACAGGTAAATAAAATCAGTTATTGTTGGATCACATCTTATCTTTTAGGCAAAGTCCTGTAGTGAAGTCGTATGATAAGGCAACAGATTGTGGGCCTTCATCTGAACACGGGTCAGAATTCACTTGAAAACTTCGTGTTTGCCAAAGCTTCAACACGTGTAATGAAAACTTGCCTATTTGGAGAGAACACTTCAGAATTCACTTTATTTCGTAGCTAACAACATTGTGTAATGTCCACAAATATGTTTTGAACAACACGCAAATGTTCAGTGGTATTTGCAAACGTCACTGTGGTGCGCCGGATAGTTGCGATACATGCCTGCCTCTGTGACTTCTGCAACCTGCTTCCTGCTGTAGTTTCAACTATGGGAAATCGTTACAAATCGATACCCAGTGAGTCCCGATTCAGTATTGTATCCTCAGCTTGTACAGCCGGTAATGCAGCAAGTGAGTGGCATTGCTCAGTATCCTTGTGGAGACGATCGTAGTTTAGCACCACGTCACGTAGTTTCGTTTCCGTTAGTTGCGACTGACCGGCAAAATGGCAGCCCGTCCCACAATGCATGCACGTGGAGTCATCTTCTCAAGCGGCTGCGTCGATTAATGAACCTCTGGCAGTGTGCCCCTCTGTCCTTGCGTTAAAATATTATTAACCACAAGATCAACAAGACTGACACAGCAACTTAACCGTTGTCAAATACATTGCGCTCTGTGTGTGTGTGTGTGTGTGTGTGTGTGTGTGTGTGTGTGTGTGTTGCAAGTGTCACCAACAAATAACAATCGTGTTTGACAAGCCATTCTTTATCTATACAATGCGTATAAAAGGCAAAGTGCCATCGAAACAACACGAAGTATTCAATTCACTCTTATGGGGCTAGTGGCCTTTATGAATAAAATATATGAGTCTGAGTCTCTCTCTGTGTCTCTCTGTCTCTGTCTCTGTGTCTCTGTCTCTCGACTGTCTCTCTGACACACACATACAACTTGAAAACACACACACACACACACACACACACACACACACACAATTGCGTGTGTGTGTTTATATATATATATATATATATATATATATATATATATATATATATATATATATATATATATATATATATATATATATGAGAACACTTATACATTAATCCTTCACAACTCATCAAACTGGTGAAAGACGTAATAATCACATGCACTGTATAACCGAAGAGATTACAGTCCGAAGCCGTATCAGTGCGAAAACGAATGCCATTGCTCTCTCTCTCTCTCTCTCTCTCTCTCTCTCTCTCTCTCTCTCTCTCTCTCATTGACACTAACACTCACAGACAGACAGAGAGAGAGAGAGAGAGAGGAGCAATGGCCGGACCAGTTTGAATCACTTTCCTTCTGCATGTTTGCTATGTCTATATTTGCCTAAGAACCGTTGTTTGCTGTCGTTTCAGTTTGTCAAAACCACGACCACACCGAACTACCTCACGTCAAACTGAAAAATAGCAATGACTCTCGCCGTGCAAAATTGTCTTCGAAATTCTACACACAGAAGTCGCCTTTTCATTGTTTTATATTATGTATTTGATGATCGTGTTGTTCTTCTTTCGGTCAATCGATGAGCAACGTCGGCAAAAACCTGTGACGTATACGACCAGAAAATCAAACACACACACACACACACACACACACACACAACAAAAAACAAACAAAACACGAACTCGTGTGAGGAACAAAGAAAGTGAAAAGAGCTGTCTGCAAAATATATAGAACGAAATGTAATGAGTTCGTGGAAAACAATAAATGAGCGCAACCAACTCTCTCTCTCTCTCTCTCACACACACACACACACACACACACACACACTCACTCACACTGTGTCAAATGTGCTTTCACAAAACTAAGATTTGGTGTCTAAGACACTGCTGGTCATCGTTATAGATTTAGTGATAGGAGAGCTGACTCGATGCTGTGTCGTTTATGTTGTGACTGCATGGAAGTTGAAATTCATTTTAACGTTTTGTTGTCCAGCTCTGTATGATTTGAGGATGAAATATATTCAGCCCAAATATTTTCATAATCCATGTCGTTTTAGATATAATTTTCTTATGTCCACTGGGAACGAGATTGTACTATCTAATCTGCCGTGTTACGTTTATAAAGCTATGAAACGATTACGTATGGTCACAACTTAGACTATATAACTAAAAATCATATCAATATCTCTAATCATTATCATTTGTTTTGGTTTTGGTTTTCTTGTACAACTGAAAATGATATGAATATCTATAATCATTATCATTTATTTTCTTTTTGTTTTTCTTGTTTGTTTTTTTCTCCATTTGTGTTATTGCTGTATGATTGTCCCCTTCAGTACATGGCCTTGGCCGAAACTGAATAAAACATTTCGTTTTCACATTCCCATTCACTCTCTCACGACACACCGTAGGCACATACACACAGCTAGTCTTTTGATCCTTTCCTCTAACTAATGTTGGCGTGTGTGTGTGTGTGTGTGTGTGTGTGTGTGTGTGTGTGTGTGTGTGAGAGAGAGAGGTTATAAAAGGTTCTTATTTAAGGACTAAGATTTTAGGCTTTTGGTCCAACACTCGACTTATATCACAGATTGACATAAGTTTACATTTGGACCAACAGCAAAGTGAGAGCTGTATTATCAATGGTTTCTCCAGTCAATGGGAAACCATCTACAGCTTAGTCTTTTGTGAAGGACTATGACTCTCAAACTAGGAGGCAAAATTGCACTGGCTGTTAGTGCTGCAGCCTTGTGGGCTACTGAGTTGGCCTTTGGGAACCATCCCAACGCCGACTGTCCTAAAGCCCTCTTTGGCCGAGAGAGTGGGGATGTACTTGGGCAAGACACTCTCCACTATAATCAAATTCTAGCCCAAATGGTCGGAACAGCAGTTGCCTCCTCTGTCATTGTTCGCATACGTCCATTGCAAAGAGAGCACACGTAGATGAAGGAAGAGGAATAAATGAAGGAGAAAAAAAATATCGTTCGTGCAGAGGGATATGAATGAAGAAGAATACATACACACAAGTCTGACGTGAGATAGTTATGTGTGGTCATGATTTTGATAAAGCAAAAACCACGATTCACGAGGCAAAGATAGCCGTGGAAAACCACCAGAAGGAAAGTGGGGAATCAAACTGAACACCGATACCAAGCCCCATTGTTTTCCTCTGTGTGTGTGTGTGTGTGTGTGTGTGTGTGTGTGTGTGTGTGTGTGTTGTTTTCCTCTGTATGTGTGTGTGTGAATAGAATAGAATAGAATAAAATAGATTTTATTGTCATGAAACCGTAAGGTTTATAAGACACGAGTGCAATGGTAAATGAATGGACGAATGAAAAAACACACAATTAATCAATCAGTTAATGCAGTAAATTGCAGCAGCATTCATAAACAAATTTTCCCAATCTTGTTTGTATATATTCATCATCTGTTAGCATCACCTGACTGGGAATATGTCCTGTGTTATTCGAATTTTGAATATCCTTTAAAAATTGTTGCCTTAAGGTTTTATATTTATGTGTGTGCGTGTGTGTGTGTGTGTGTGTGTGTGTGTGTGTGTGTGTGTGTGCTGTTTTCCTCTCTCTCTCTCTGTGTGTGTGTGTGTGTGTGTGTGTGTGTGTGTGTGTGTGTGTGTGTTTCTTTCTTTGTTTCTTTTCTTTTCTTTTCTTTCTTTCCGTTTAGTTTAATGCCTTTTCACTGGTAAGTGATATTAGGAGGGGGGGGGGGAGAGTAGTACGTGTGTGTGCGCGTAGGGGTTGGAGGGGTGGAGAGTGGGGCGATGGGAAGAGGTGGTGGGGTGACTGATACAGAAAAAGAGACATTAAAAGTGACAGAGTTTAACAGGGAGAACTACGAAAGATTGAACTGAGAGTAAATATAACTATTTCAAACATTCCTGTGACAGGATTAAGCGTAATCATTATAAACAAAAACATAATCAATCAAAGGTAGATACCAACTGGACTTTGATTCAGATATTCCGTGATTTGTCGGAGTAATAAATAATTATTCAAAATATCTTCTGAGGACAAAGACGTGTTTAGTGGAAACTGGTCAGTGAGTTTTTCAAAGACCAGTTTTGTCAGTTCTGGGACACTCGACAAGTATGTGATAGACATTAACTTCCTTTCCGCATAAACACTGTATGTTTTTGCATTACTGATTTTGTACGAAGAGCATTAAAACGAAATCGACGAATTAGACTTATGATTCGTCCTGACAGGGAGACAGATGAATTATACAAGACAGCCTTGGGGCTGCTCACTGTAATTGCCTTTATACAGTGACGGTAATATTGGCAGTTGGGATCTTTTAACCTGTTTGTAAGCCGATCATGGGAAACTTTTTCAATACATCTGTAACACTCTTGTAGATCTAATGGTATACTGAGAAGGACTGAGCCTGCACAATTGCGCGCTGCCTTTCTGGCAGCCTGATCTGCCCGCTCATTTGAAGAAATCCCACAGTGCGAAGGCACTCAAATGAAAGTTATATGAGTGCCTTTGACCGACAAAATATTATAACGTGTTTTATTTCGGTTATTATATCAAAAGGGAATTTTTAAACCGGAGATCTAAGAGCATTCAACACTATTTTGAATCCTCGCTGAGGAGAATTTGTCTATCATTTTTAGGAATATCTAAAATGTGATTCATGGCAACTAGTTCGGCAGTAAATATGGAATAATGTTTGCCCAAGTGATACATTTTCTCGTGGCACAGTTCTGGTATTATAAAAGCTGGTGTGTGTGTGTGTGTGTGTGTGTGTGTGGTCGGGGAGAGAGAGAGAATGTCGTGTTGCACAATATTTTTTCCTGTTTCTGCAGATCAGATCTTTGATTCACGTTGGATGAAAATCAACTCTATTAACAGCAAAGTTTACCAACAGAACACAGGTTTACTGACTGCATATCACTTTTTTTTTTATATACCTTCGAGCACACACACACACACACACACACACACACACACACACACGTCACTGTACCATTTACGGCAGTTTCAATTTCAGTTTCAGTAGCTCAAGGAGGCGTCACTGCGTTCGGACAAATCCATATACGCTACACCACATCTGCCAAGCAGATGCCTGACCAGCAGCGTAACCCAACGCGCTTAGTCAGGCCTTGAGAAAAAAAAAATTTAATAAATAAATAGATAAGTAAATAAATAATAATTATGATATTAAAAAAACAAAACAAAAAAACACACAAAAAAACAAAAAACAAAAAAAAAAACAAAAACGACACGGCACGCGTTCAAAACTTCGCTGAGACTGTATTGAAGAAACACTTGCTCCAACGAGTCTTCAGTATAATTAACTGCACCACATCCACGTCTACCATTCACTCTGTTTCACGGGCACTCACACGGCACATTTGTTATCCTCGTTATCAGTGTCGCTCAGTTGCTCACGGCTGTGACGATTGTATTACACTGCATGGATCAGTGTACGAGTCCACAAACAATCCACACAAGTAATGCGATCGTGAGTATTTCAGTTGTGTGCATTCAAAGAATATAAAAAAAAAAAAAATCACCCGGCAATATTAATTCATCAATTTATGTTTCAGTTATAAAGGATGATGAGCGAGGTAAGTACACGAAGCTCACGAGACCCCAACAATTATACGGACATAACATGAAGATGACAAAAGATGGAGGAAAACTGACAAATGGCAGTTTAACAACCCTTCTGTCACACACACACACACACACACACACACACACACACACACATATATATATATACAACCATATACATCCATCCTGAGCCATATACACCCATCCTGACAGCCATCTATAAGTCCTCACTACAGTCAGGAGAAGTACCAGCAGACTGGAAGGAAGCGCTGGTGACTCCTGTATTAAAAAAGGGAGAGCACTACAAGTCGTCTAACTACAGACCCATCTCCCTTACCAGCATCTCCGCAAAAGTCCTTGAACACATCCTGGTCAGCGCCATCATGCAGCACCTAGAGGCGAATGACATACTGTCCAGTCAACAACAAGGTTTCAGGAAACACCGATCCTGTGAGACCCAGCTCCTTGAGTTTACTGAAGAAGTCTCTGCAGCAATGGTGGACGGCACTGCAACCGATGTCATCATTATAGACTTCGCCAAAGCGTTCGACCGGGTGAACCATAGTCTGCTGATTCATAAATCAGACCACTACGGGATCCGAGGGAACACCAACAGCTGGATAGAGCTTCCTTCGTGATCGGAAACAAGCGGTGGTGGTGAATGGAGCACAATCCAACTATGTAAATGTGAAATCCGGCGTGCCGCAGGGATCTGTGCTCGGACCCAGCCTCTTCCTGGCATACATAAATGACCTCCCTGCCAGAAGCTCCTCATTATCCAGACTATTTGCAGACGGCACTGCTGCGCCGTACCGTCTTCTGACCAACACTGACAACCTGGCAAAGCTCCAAGAGGATCTCGGCAAGCTTGAGGTCTGGGAGAAAGAATGGGACATGGCGTTCCACCCTGACAAGTGCAGCCTGCTGCCCCTGACTAGAAGCAGGAAACCAGTGAACGCCAACACCAAGAATAACATCCACGGCCACACCCTTGAACGAGTGTCCTCCGTAAAGTACCTCGGGGTCACCCTACAGTCAAACCTGTCCTTGGGAGTCCATGTGGGCAATGTTTGTGCAAGGGCCAACAGAATGCTGGGCTTCCTGAGAAGTAATTTGAAAGTGTGCTCAACCAAGACAAAGGAGCTAGCGTACAAGGCCATTGTTAGGCCCATTATGGACTGAGTATGCTTGCACCGTTTGGGACCCACACACCAACAAGCTGACCAACAAGCTGGAGAAAACCCAGTGAATAGCAGCCCGCTTCGTCCTGAACCGGCACAGAAACACATCCAGTGTTGCTGATATGCTGGATCAACTCCAGTGGACCTCCCTTCAACAACGCCGCAGCGCCAGCCGACTTGCCATGCTGTACAAGATACAGAGCGGCCTGGCATGCGTAAGGTGTGACAGCCCTAAACCCCTGACTGCAAGCAACAGAACAACATACCACACAAACCAGTACCAGCGGATGTCATGCTGCACACATTACAGAAGCTACTCCTTTCCCCCCTGAACCATCCGTGACTGGAATGCCCTCCCTGCTGAGACCGTCCAGTCCCCCTCCTTGGACACCTTCATCCCCAAGGTGTCCAGATCATAGTAAACTCTGCCTTTTTTTTTCTTTTGTTGCCGTGTACCCGAGTGGTTTTATTATAATAAGGGGACGGTACAAAAGAATTACTAATGATTTACTGAATCAAAGGATAGAAAAGAATCCCCGCGCAGACAAGGAACATGTAGAGGCCAGCCACAATAGGGTTTTCTATTGTTTTATTTACAATAGTTAGGAGAAGATAAAGAGAAAATGAAGAGAATAGAGAAAACAAAGATGAGAAGAAGAGAAAACAGTGCAAGTGATACGTAGCGAGACACTGCCCGTCGCGGAAACACACAACACACACTGCTTGTGACACAGCAAGAGTGAGAGACAGCAGCTCTAGCCAGTGACTGGCCAAGTGGAAAAGTGACCAGTGATCACCCACTCCGTCTACTTATGCAAGTTAAGCAAACTGCACTGACGCTAGCATGGCCTGTGAAGCGAATCGGCTCAAATCCCCCTAAATTTGATTAGCATTGTGTTTGTGACAAGGTGTTCAGTGATAGATTTCTAAATGATTCCTGAATTGATTTACGTCGGATAGGTCGCAAAAGAAAGAGCTCAATACTTACTTTATAATGAGTATAAAATGAACTTGTGTTGAGTATTTAAGATGAATTTATAATCTTAATTTAATTCACCTGAACTGATCAGTTTTAGCGAGCTCATTGAAGAACTGAAATTACAAACTGCGTTAAATCAATCAAATGGTATAGATTTTAAGATAGAATTGCGACGATTCTGCCAGTATATAATACTTGCAGTTTACTGATCTGACAAAAGAGATATTAATTAAATACACTGTGTCAGAAGCACAGATTAGAGCTCACCCAATGGCGTACAGTGACACTGGTTATGGAGTGGTTGTGTGGCAATGACAAAATGACGTAAGCATAGCGTCAGTTGAAATCTTTTCACTGACGAACGATTAAACTGAAATCAAGCATGCTTCTAACTGATTAAAGTGTGTGTGTAAGCACAACAAATTTAATATTACAGTGAACGATACAGAGACTGTATTTTATTGATGTTTAGAAGATAGGTTTAGAATGGGCTTTGCATTCAAACTGGGAATGGCGTCACACATTACGCGTGAGCAGTTGAAGACCGGCAAGTTAGTTGTGAAAACGGCGTCTGCAAAAGCTAAGCTTTCAGCTTGAGCTATGAGTTGAGCCACTGTCATCTGTAGTAGCTGAGTGCTTGGCTCCTTTTTTTTTTTTTTTTCCAGTGTTGTGGCGATTTGCGGGCCTGCAGCTTAGGTTGCTACAGGTCCTTGGGCCTGAAGGCCTGAGTGCAGCTCCGCATGCAGCTGCGCCTTAACCGTTGGGGCCAAAATTCTTTTCCCTCCTCTCTTCTCCCTCCCTCTCCACGCTGCACTCCTCCCCCAGATGTAAAAAAAAAAAAAAAAAAAAAAAAAAAATCCGGACAATTGGCTGATGGACATTGCTGGAAGAAGAAGAATTTTTTTTTTTTTTTTCAAATGCGTTATACTGCACACACACACACACACACACACACACACAGAGCAGTCGTCTATGCACATTTGTTTGGCACTGAAACAGCTACGGACTGTAATGTCTTTGGTTGCTCAGTGTATGTGCTTCAGTCTCTCGTTTAGTTCTGAAGAGGGCAGGTATACCTGCGTGTGTGTGTAACCGTGACCGCTTTCGCCCTGACTTGCAGTTCTTTTTTCAGTAATGGGGTCAAGGTGTTGTGGATTTTGTTTTTCAAGGGGGTGTGGTCCTGGATGTCTGTCCTGGTGTGAGGTCCGTCTGGCATTGGGAGTCTAAACTCTTCAAAAACAGCAACTGGGTAATGGGGGAAGAAGAAGAAAAACACCCAGAAAACAGGGGTTTGAGGAGTGTATGCGTGGATTTTTCGATTCTGAGGGAGATAACCATAAGCATGACTGACACGACTCAAGTTTTGTCCCCTGTAGAACTGATGGCTCTGCATTCAGCAGGTTCGCTGAAATGCATTGGAATCTGTTGGTCTGATGACATATGGTTACAGAAGCATTCGCTCAAATTCTTCTTTGGCAGATGTGGTGTATGGATGGTGTGGGGTTTGTGTGTGTGTGTGTGTGTGTGCGCGCGCGCGCGTGTGTGCATGCAGTGGAATGCTGTGGGAGTATGTGTATTCATACATTGCATGCTTGTGCATGTGCCTGTGTTCATTTGTGATCATGTGATGTCTGGGTGCAAATTGGTTGCCATGAGACATTGCGTTTTGTGTTGGCAGGCTTTTTGTTGTGTGTGTGTGTGCATACTTGTTAGTTCCTTGTGTTTTGTTTTTGTGCACAGTATTGTGTCTGTGTTTGTGTCAGTTTGTTAGTGTGTGCATGTGTGTTTTGAGAACTGTCCAAGACGCTTACAATTATTTTGAATGCTCCCCAATATTGTGGTGTTTTTGGCACCAGACACTGACAAGGTTTTATTTCATTTTGAGAAAGACAGACTGACAAAGAGGGGCTGGGGTGGGTGGTGGTGATGAAAGACAGAGATGCAGGACACGGAAGCAGAGACGGAGTTTATAACACATAGCTGCAGGAACTTGAAAAGTGCATGAGATTGATGCACCAGTGTAAAACACTCAAAACGAGAGAAAGAGAACAGAGAACTGCATGTGAACTTGAAAGACAGGGATATACTTTCACAACATTCACATTGTTGAGACAATTTATAAATGTACTTTCAGGGATACAGTATTGAATACTCACACTGAGACAAAGAAAATGTGTCGTAAGTGTATGTGGTATCTAAATATCTGAAAGACAGGGATGTATAAAGTTGATCATTTGTGCTCAGGGAGAAAAGGAATGCCCAAGTCACGTGCATGCAGTGTCAGAGATAAAAGGGATACAGAGCTGAACACACACGTTCCAAACCACACAGAAACACACGCCATGGTACTGTTGTTGAAATTCCTTTTTCTTTTTCTGTCCACTTTGTTTTCTTGGGGCATCTGTTCTTGCAATGTTGTATCACAAATGTTGACGAGCAAATGCCAGGGTTTGTACATTGAACATGTGAATACAAGTGGTCTGATCCCACCCTGCTGTCACCCCCCACCAACCTCCCTTACTCTCCCCTAAAAAAAACAAACAAGGAATTACATAATATAATAATCAAATAAAAATATTTAAAAAAAAGAGACCCAATAAAACAGCAAGATCAGCAGACGTAGAGTGGAACCCCACCCCCCTCTCACCCACCTGAAGCTTCCAGGACCCTGCCGTTCCCCCAACCCCCACCCCCATTCCCTCTACATAAAGTCAACACATGGACAGACCTTAGAATTAGCACCATCACAGCATTGTGGAATGCACGCCTTGTGGACATCTGTCACAAGGTGTGAGACAGAGACAATCCTAAAGTTCTCACAAACACTTCATTGTCACCGAAGTGTTAAGAATTCAACTACCGACAGACACGTTCAGTAGTCAGTGACATGATCTGTCGACAGAAAGGAGATATTGATAAGCAATGCACACACTCTTTTCCCTTTTATTCTTTCACTTGCAAATAACCAGTCACACCACCACAACACTGCAGTGCCATACTAAGCCACTAAACTTGTACGCATATTGTTTGCGTTGGGAATTAAATAAGACTGCTGTGACAAGCAGTAGACCTAAAAGCATTCACACTCAGACGCAGGTAAACTGTTCACACATTCAGACACCAAACCACACTGCCTCCAGTAGAAAATCTGAGATACCTCAATGTTTCAAGGGAAATTTTCCACAGGTGACAAGATCCATTCACAACTGCCTCAGTAGCTTCCAGGATTATATATATCTCAGCCATGTTTTCATAACAAAAAGTATTTAAAAAAACTAACAACTTAAGATGTGACCTATTAAGACACCAAGTAGCAACAGGCTAATGGTTAGGAAGTTTTGTAATCTTGGAGACTGTGATTGGAGTCTTTATTGCCTCTGAAAAACAGTACAGTCACCTAGGCACATGGGTTAAAAAAAAAAAAACAAAAAAAAAAACACCACCATTAAGCATAAATCGACATGAGTATTTTGAAAGAAAAAAAAAAAGAAAACAGAAAAACCTGGTCACATATCGACCTTTTTGTAGAAATTTGTGGAAGCCCCCAAAATGTTGCGAAATTGTTTTTGAAAAGTCCTGATGGCCTTTGTAATACCAACTAACTTGACAAGAGCTGAGGACGCTATATGATCCTCCTGAAGATCGGCACTGCACATGACGGCTTTTCTGCACTCTGTTTCATGGCCAAGAGTCCTGAAAGACCAGGATAGTTTCACACTGCTTTAGAACACATGATCATTTTCTAAGTGCAGTGGTCACACGGTAGGGAAAAAAAGTGCCAGTCAGGGCTGGACAACTGACACTTACCTATTTCTCTGATACTGTAATGACACTACAGTATCTGGACCCAGGAACAGACTTCAGACTGAATGGGGTTTTTTTGGTGTGTGTTTTTTCCTGATCCATTAACTTTGAATGAATATGTCAAGAAACAGGATTGCATGGACTTAGAAACACCATGGCTGAGATCTGGACTGCTGAAAATAGAAAAGAAAAGCAAGGAAATTGATCATACTAAGCATATATATGTCAAACTTTGAGTAGCAATGGTTTGTGACACTGGTAATAAACCTGAAAGCTTGTGGCGAACATGTTCTCACACAGGCTGATCACACCCACCCACCCACACAAACATATGCACACACACACACATCATTTCACTTTTAGAATACACTCAGGCCAACACATTAACACCCCCTGGAAAATAGACAATGCTGTGTGCACACACACACTCACACGCACACTGCAAGAACAGAGAATGCTGGTTTCACCTCCATCTCTCCCAGAAATCAAAACAATATTACTTTTAAGTTAAAAAAAAACACAAAAAAAAACAGAGGTAAACAACTGCCCATGCCCACCCGTCCCATTCAAGTAAACTCCCAAAGTGTGCATCAAGGTCCAGGTCACCCCATGGTTTGGTTGTTGAAGTAGAGAAATATACATTGTTTATCGTCAAGTGCAGTGCAAAGCTGGCCCAGCACAGGAGCACTGGGCGTTGCGCAAAGTCAGCAGATGGAGAGAGGATGGAGCCTGCGTTGTGGCCTGGACCCTGATGCCCTGCTCTGAGATGAACACATGTTGCATGCACATGTATGTAGATTTATCTGAACACTGTTAAGTTTTGTGCAGTGTGTTCTGTGGACATGAATCATAATTATTATTTTTATATATATATATATATGACTGCATGAACTGCGGACTGGAAAAATTAGTGTAACGGGAAATAACACAACTGCCATCAACACAACTGCCAGGTCACTTCACTTCTGATCACTTTTTCTTGTTTCTTTTAAACATATTGATGCTTTGGAAAGATGGTAGCACACCTACAGGCAGGACTGAAGACTCTATGGACTTTTCATGGGTGAAAGGGTTCATAAACCCTGGAGGAAAAAAGGGGGAGGGTCATGGTGGGGGTGAGTGAGCAGGGGATACAAACAAAATGAAAACCAAATACAAAAATGTTTTAAACTCATAAACAAAAGGGTTTTTTTTAAACTTGTATCCTGGACTTCAGGACATGAATAGTCATGGTTGAGTGAAAGGAAAGGACCATACCTGAACCATTTCAGAATATTGAAGATGCCCACCACAGCCTAATCTTAAATCGATCTGGGGTGTAATGGTGGCCATATCATAGCGTTTCTATGGGATGATTTTCTATTTTTGTAGATTTTGTTGTTGTTGTTGAAATCTGCTTTTGGCTGTTGTCCTAAAAGGACTTACCAAAGCAGCAATTATTTCTGCAGCAAGGGAAAGGGGCAGGAAGGTGGAGGCGGGAATGGGGAGGGTGGAGGGGAGAGTTGAGGGCAGGTAGGGGGAGGGGTGTAGAAATAGGGGTAGTGGGGAGTGGATGTTAAGAAGGAAGTAACATGACCTTTGTGTTGAAAGCATTCAGCCCAAGATCCATCTCCAATAATGTTCATTGAAAACAAATAAAGCAATAATTTTTTTTTCTTTTTCCTTTTTAACAACATAAAACATATATATATATATATCTATATATAGAAAAAGAGCAGACATTTGCAATGAAACTTGCTTCAAGGTGCTACATTATGTACAAGCTTACACAATGCAAACTAAAAGGAAAAAAAAAAAAACCCGCTGGATCTTGGACTGAATAAATGACAGAAACCAAAATGTACACTGTTGAGAAAACAGAGCAGCCCATTATGAAACACTACCCAGTGACTACAGACACCATGGCACTGGACTTAATCCACCTGACATGATCCACAGATGTTTCTCCATTGTTTCACAAGGATCATCCTTCCTCTGCTACATCCTCAGTCCTTGTAACATTATGCCTCACTGAAAGGAATGAACTCTTCGTCTGGAGTAATAATTAACTTCCTTTAGAGAATATCAGAGCCTGTCTTGGCCATGTACATATTTCATTCCATAACAGAAGTTAACTGAACCTCACTGAGTCACTGTACTTATTTTACATGCACTTTGATCTACTCTTGACTGTAAAGAAAAACACAACAACAGTCCACAGAAAGCAAAGATGACTAAATAACAACAAAATAATCAGAAAACAGCAGCAGCGGCATGATATGAAAAATGCAGACACAAATATTGGGTTTGATATCATGTTCTCGCTTAATGTTGTCACCTGTCACTGGTCAGTGGTGTGTGGTTTGACAATGGGCTGCTCAGTTGGGTCTCTTTATCAAAACAAAGTCAACACAACTTAACTAAAAACAAACAAGAATTTCTCAATCACTGCAGTGTCATCCATAGGTATATTCACCTTTTTTTTCCTGACCATTATTACTCATTAAAAATAGGTTGGGTCTGACTGGATTTAAACAGGCTGAGGAATGGCAGGATACTGGGAAAGGGAACTTTCAAAGGTAATTGCAACTGTCATAATTAAAGCTCTGGACAAAATTAATCGGTACTGACATCTTTTCACAGGAACAATGGGACACTGCAAAAACTGAGAAATGCACTACCATGTTTGTAAACAGCCACGTAAAGAAACCAGAAGTACACAGCGAATGAGCTACATCAGTAATTATACTCATCCCAATGCTAGCAGAAACAAACACAACTTTAAAAACATTTTCATGTTCAACATTTGCCCCAAAGCTAGCAACAAGAAACACCACATCGAGAAGATCTCAGGTTCTGTACCATGTGGTACAGCCGCTCTGAACTACACTAGCAAGCTGATACACATGCATGTGCATGACAATCACAGACAGTACTCAGACATAAACGTCTCCACAGTCAACATCATCCAAACACAGGAAGCCAAACAAACAACAGATGGGTACATTGAGAGTGCCGGACCAGCACAAGAAAACACAACAGGGTTACCACTGGGAAAATGCAGAGACTTTCTGGAGCAACGATCCCCTTTCGTCTCCCTCCTTCTCCACTACCACCACCCCCTCACCTGTTGCCCTGCCCCTTCCAATCCTTGACAGGAATAACCAAGCAGATCCAGTCAGCAACTGCTTTTGTACTTTAACTCGTTTCTGTGCCACTGGTGACATCACCAAGTCCGGCTTCACTTGCATTGTCCTAATTTCCCAGTTGTTGTAAAAACATAAAAAAATAAAAAATAAAAAAAAGAGAAGAAAATCACTGCCATACCAATAAAGAAAACAATTTTAATGAATTTATTCTATTATTTTCATTATAAAAAAAGAACACATTTTGTGAAAATGACAAAACGACATCACAAAGCTGTTAAGAATTCAGTGGGTTATGCACTTCAAAGAAACCGGACAGTTTTTTTCTTCTTATTTTAAATAATCTAAATATAGAGTGGTAACAAAGAAAGATCCGCCAAGTTCTATAAGTTGTATCAAGCTGCCTGGAGAGTTCAGAGGAGAAACAGAATTGGACAAAGAGAGCAGCACATTCTAACAACTAGTCTTTCACACACTTCAGACTTGTCTAAATAAGTACAGTTCTGCGGGTAAAGCTTCATTGTTAAAACTAATTAGATGGCAGCTTCTTGGAAGGATGATGATGAATGGATTATAATAGCTACCCCCTCCCTCATCGTTTCTTAATTACCACCACCTCTCCCTGCCCCCAGTGCTAATTCTCCAATCAACAATGGTTTACCAAATCAACCACTGTCTAATCCTATCATACTGATAACATGTAGCACATAAATACACAGATGAGGTCAGAGGAGATGTATACGTATTTATATATACATTGCACAACAGGGGAAAAATATGCCAATCCAAAGTTACCAAACAACCACCAACAACTTACTGAATACAACATTCAAATACAATGCACACCAAGTCATTCCTATGCTGACAACTGAATCGTACAGTGAAATAACACCATAATCAATCGGTAGTGAAATTAAGAAGTAAAAGCACATGACAGACTGATTCATCTTTTTTACTCTTTATAATTTTTCAAAAATGGATTAACCCAAATTCTCCTGTTAAAATTATTGTGGACAATGCTCAGACTACTATGACAGAATCAAAGTCAAAATTATGCCAAAGACGATTCCTGACACCTATACCTGTTACATAGCTGTGGCTAAATATACCGATAAATTAATCTTCAGCAACACAGTTAGTAATATTTCCCACTGAAAATTCAGCACACCTAAAAAAGACACACACACACACACACAAGCCTATGCATGTGGAAACAAGGATGTGGAAAAAGCAAGGTTTACATTAACAGAACGACCAACATCACCGTTTCAAACTCCACCAACCATAAGATGAATATTGGGGTCATATGGAGTCCAGAAATGACTCAAGTCAGATTTATCATACATCAAACAGACTAAAACCAAGCCCCTTCAAAATATGTACACTTAACACTTTACAAGTTCTTTTGTAAGGTAAGAGAATAGTTATGGCCACTGATGTTGGGGGTTAGTTCTCTTTCCAATCTGTCCATTATCAACATAGCTGATCACTTTCAACAATGTAGGATTCATAAAGATTATCAAAACAGAATGGGCCTAACTGTTCAAGGAAGCCAATCTGAACATAAAACTTACCAGGAAAATGCTGCTGTAGAGGAAAGAAAAAAAGAAAGAAAAGAAACAATTTCTATTTTCTTCATGAAAGAAGTATGGTACTGTAACATCTTTGCTGTCCTTCAAACCATCTGCCCACTGACCAGATCATTTTGCTCAACATTTGCCACAACCACACCCACAACTGTCTTGGTATTTTGAAGGCTGGCTTTGTTTTGGTGAATCAACTTTCACTGTGCATCAAATGTTGGGTTGTCTTGCCGCGTTTCATGTGTTGAAAAATGTTCCACTTTGCAAAGTGGCAATACAGTAGGTACCTCTTTCCACGCCTTGTGGATCAGAACCCCTTTCCTGGCCTTTACAACTCCACAAACCCCAAAAGGTGTGCAGGTAACCCACCATCACTTCTCTTTCTCCACCCCACAAAGCAAGGCAAGAGATCATCATTTTGCAGAACTTTTCTTTCTGAAGACAGACTTTGCTCCAAACTTTGCTTTTCCCATGAAGAACTTGACAATGTCCAGGAATTGATTTTCAAGCACACCAGTCCAAAAGCAAGCAATGTTGGTATTTTTTACTCAGAAGATGTCACAGTCTTTTTCAGCCTAGGCTGCACAGCTTGTGGAAAGTTCAACATACCACAGGTGATATCCATGGGAACTGACATCTGCCCAGCTGGCTACAAACCATTCCACAGCCAGTCAAAGCGATACGGGTAACTGATCATGCTGCACAGATCACACTTCTATTCTTGATTACATTGCTACATACAAATAAAAACCAGTGTTACACTGCTGAAACACATAAATAAAACGGAGTAACTTTGCCAAAAGCAAATCGTACAACTGTAGTATTTGCGTACTGTACAACTGCAGTTAACTCAGTGCTAACACAGTTTTACAACGATAATCCATTCACATGAAATTTGTTAATGTAACAAATGATTACTGAACCAGTGGGAGGGGGCAAACAAACACAGAACAAGTGATATGGAAGAAACGATCACATGCAGCAGACTGTCAAATGCAGCGGGGAGACAACAGAACACAAGAACACAATGCTTGGTTTCCTATCAAGAACTTCACTGTCTGAAGTCCCTGAACCAAAGTGGTGCATAACATATTGCAACTGGTGGATTTTATCTTGCCAATACAAGTACAAAGGTATCAACAGCAGATTTATCTACTGAAGTGACACAGATGGGACAAACAGGGAGTGAAGGACACCCCCACCCCCACCAACACACACGCACATACAAGTTTAGCAGCGGTGGAACATTTTGATCGTTTAAATGACTCATAGTTTCAGGACATCCTGAAAATATAATACGATTTCAGAGCAGAAAGAAAGACCTCCAAAAGACACAGAATTAAATATTAAGCCCACCAGAAACTGAAAGTAACAATCATCAAACTTTTGTGCATGCTGGGGTCCATTTGTGGTTTCTGTTAGAAAATGATTGCTATGTTACTTTTTCCAATATTAACGGTGAAAAACAGGTTCACAAAAATGTTGCTAAGACCACATGAGCATCATATATTTATTTAGTCATTTAGTTTTAGAGTTAATATGAACTTTAAAAAAAATCCTGTTCAAAGCTACTGTTCTTTGAAATAAATAAAAAGAATGAACCAGACAATCTGGGACATAGACCATAGACCAAACACTGGTACAAAGTTTGAAAGCTTTTTTCTTCTTTCTTTTTCAAATGTGGAGGCTGCTAGTAGACAGTGAATGCCAACAACATTTACAACATTCACCTCACGATGCTGAATGGTGTTGAGACACGTCTAGGACAAGGGTGATACTACAAGAGAGGCACACACACTGTCACAAGGCTTTAAAGAATTGACTGATTCCAACTTGGTGTCCAGACTACATTACACGCACCACTGACAGACAGGAACCAGTCTGAATTAAAAAAAAAATACCCTCCCAACACACCAAACATACAGCACACTCAACAACAAATGCATGACACTACAACACTCATGTTGACGCACAACTGTATGGAACATGTCATGCCACGAGAAACACGAAGTCGTCATAAAAACTGGTGATTTGGAGCTTTGAGTTCAAGTCAATCAGTTGTCCATGATTATTACCGCCCACATTCAACACAAAGAAAGCATTCAACAGACTGCGGGCTGCATCTTGACGCAGCAACACAAGGTGTGACAAAGAACAGGCAGAAGAAAAAGCCGGCAGACAGACAAAGTGTAGCACTGTGAGAGCTACAGTACTTCCACAGACATCCACTGGGGAGAAGGAGGTATTTTTCTATCACTTGATAGTTCCACACCGTGCTGGCTGACCCAAGTAGGTGATCACACCAGGTTCGCCAGGTTCCTTCTAATGTCAAGGTGTAAACTTTTTAAATAGAATTTGTCACACTGCAATAATGTAATAGGTACTTGAGCAGGCGCAGATGTGTGAAATCTCTTTGGACTGATCATCTGCAAAAATAACACATAGTTCCTCTTATCAAGAACTGGTTGTGGATTTGTTATCAAGGCAAACGGCATTTTGACAAGGTGTGCTGCTGCATAACCAAAGACCCTTTCCACCCTCTCTTCCCACTCCCCATAGTCTGAAAGGAACCGCAAAGACAACGAGAGAGAAAAATGTGCACAACACATAACACACACTCATGACTGGATTCACACCAACACAACAGAGACCCAAATATCTCACAGACAATTTTCATGGTCTATGTGTACTACTGATTTTGTTGAGATCTACAGGCATTTAATGTGATTTATATACATATAACACTTGGTTTAATTTAAAAAATAAGATGTCGTTCTTGTCCACCATCGTTTTATTTACATTATTATCAGATCTTGTAACCTTTACATACATAAATGGTAAGACAACAGATTCCCCCCCCCTTCTCTCTGTTTTTCACCTTTTCTTATCAATTCTGTCCTCACTTATACTAACTCTTGAATATATGTGACCAAGTCGCAGAAAAACCTGTTCTCTCAACACTGTTTTGAAGTTATGTTGTTCAGGAGAATCTCAAAATCTGTAGATATTATAGAAAATTGTTCTTGCTATTGACCTTACCTCACTGTACGTTCTCAGTAACACGTTTTTGCCATTAAAATTTTGATATCATTATTCCACGGGCTTCAAAGGGTCCACTTTTTTGATGACATACAAAAGAGAATGACAACAAATATCTCATCTTGTGTTTAACTTACGATGATGACCAAAACCAACATGATTTGTAACCTACATTCATTGTTTGAAACATAAAACAGGCCTCTGAAACACATCCACACAATGACATCCACAACCATGATGCAAGAGGTATGAGTGAAGAAGAAAACAAAAAACAAAAAAAACATCAGTTGAGGTTTCTGATGGCTTGAAGACTGAGATAGGCCAGACTGAAAGGCAATGTAAACACTAGGGTCAACATCAACATGTAACAAAAATCACACATACAAGCACCAAATGCCACCATCAACAGCAGCATCTGGCAGTTCCAAGTTGTACTAGACTGCTGGAGTGTCACCCAAAATGTACCCGCTATACACACTGAAACACTTGGCTCTGACTTAGCTTGGATCAAAACCACTTTCACTGCTATGTTTCTGATTCTGACCAAAAACAGTGCCAGTGTCACTTGTCCTTCCAGTGCTGGCCCTCCATGACATGGGGAGAGGGTTTCAATAGCTACCTGTAGCTGACTATCACCAACAAGAATAGACAGGTACGATTTCACACGCCACCTTAATTTCTGATGTTCTTTCTACATGACTGGTTTGGGCATTAAGTCATTTGTAGTTTTGTTTTTTTCTTTCTTGTAGCTTACAGCAAGCATTTCTTTGAATCCCTTTGTAAAATCTGCTACCCATGTGCTAAGTCTGATCACAAGTGACTACCTGATGAAACCTGTTCCATAAACATGTTGAGGTGACCATTCATTGTTTGACATCCATTCTGATAAGTTTTTCTTTGTTTTGTCTTTGAAAACAACCATTTTACAACATTTTTCTATCATAACAGAAGCATGTGAGATGTTACATTTAAGAATATCAGCTCCAACCCATGAAGCTGTCTTATCATTATTCCTAAATCTGTAAGACACATTCTGATTTCTTTCTCACTCAAACTATAACCTGGAGGATACAGACAGCTTGTTAGGTTAACTAAAAACAGCAGCACTACAGCTTTGATACAAGCATAACTGGCAATGTTGAATTACTTCTCATCTGATGCTTTCCTGCGCCCTCAACTCAGATCTTCACCAGAGGATATTTTCATTCACCTTGCTCCATTCCAAATACAGATAATTTACAACTCACTTCTTGAAGACATGCAACGTTCATGATTTGTACACGTAAATTACAGTGCTGTGCGAGCTTTATGGCTGAACAGGTGAGCTATGCACACACATTCTTTTTCAGATAGTCTATATCAATATTCTTTCTCAGTGCAGTTCAATAAATGATGTCATAATCTTTTCTTCAACTGCTGGGTTCAACAAAGCCAACACACACAGAGCAAAAAAAATAAAAATATAAAAAAATCTGTTGCAGAGGCATTCTAACAAAAATGACCTCCTCTATAAGAATTAAGGGAACCAAAGACACCCTGCACTTCATGAGCAAGTTTCAAATCACTGTCTCAAAACAACAAAGAAGATAAACCTGACAATTTACTAGGAAATCAAAAAAATTAAAGTTCTTATACATTTCTCTGAACAATACATCTACCGGTGGTCTTTCAGTCAATAGTTCTTCAGGTTCCATTCTTTTTCTCAAAGTTGTTCATGGTGAAAAAGACATAAATATTCTTCAAAGTGTTAAGCTGTTGTTGCCAGACTTTACCAACTGGACGCAGTGAAAGGATTTAAACCTACAGAGATCAAGAGCTACACCGCAAGCTCAAACTGCCAAACCACAGTCTGACCAGAAGCATCAGCATTGCAAGCTCTACATTCACTGCACTGTATCTCCTGTTTCCACCAACTGAATGTCATGCGTCTAACACACCTACTAATTCAGGTCTGTGGTGTATGACCCATAATATCTTTCACATAAACTCAGCTATAAAAAAATAAAATAAAATAAAATAAAAAAATAAAAAAAGAGAGAAAGAAAATAATCAGTCACACGGGGATCAAAAGTTGAAGCCCCCTGAAGGGGCTTGCTCCTGGGCACCAAACTGAAACTGCTGCGATTTCTCATCCATGTTTGGCGCTAACTCTTTGTCTTCTTCATCTGTGTTGAAATAACGCTCGATGATTTCAAAAGATTTTTTGTAGATTTCCCGGTTTTCGTGACTTTGCAGGAATTCGATCTTGTCCAGTCCTGGAAAAAGACCACCACCAACACACAAATAAATTTGTGATACCAATCAGTTTGTGAGAGAGAGAGAAAAAAAAGCACACAAAATGCACCTCAGAATGAATGCTAAAAAAATAAATATTCCCCTTTTTACTTCTGTTTGTGCAACAAAAACAAAAAAAAAGAAAGAAAAAAAAGAAAAAGAGAAAAGAAAAAAAGGCTACTGGTATGACAGCTCTTTTCCTGTTTTCCCCAATAATATGAATGGAAAGCATCTTCTTTTTCTTTTTTCCCTAAGAACAGATGAAAGGAAAGAAACTGCCAAAAGATCAAAGATTTCAGAAACTGCCATAAGAGCAAAGATTTTCAAGTTCAAATGTTCTGCTGTGTCAAAAAATCACAAGCACTCACACACACATACAAACACAAACACTCCCAATCCAAACAGACAAAGACAGACACTCCCTACCCACACTGACGCTAACAACCCACACTGACGCTAACACACGCACACACACAAACACTTCACACACACACACACTCCCTACCCACACAGACACTTATACACACACACACACTACACACAAACACTCCCTACCAACACAGACACTTACACACACACACACAGACACTCCCTACCCACAGACACACTACCTACCCATACACACAGACACACAAGGGTGTTACTTCAGCATTGAGGACAAACCACAGGACGTACCATAGCACTCCTCAATCATGATGGCGTAGGGGTTGACAGCGTTGTGGAACTTGGCATCCTGCTCGCCGAGGCGGAGGATGTTCTCCAGACCACTAAGGGCCACCATGACGATCTTGCTGTCCATCACTGTCAGCAGGTCGCACAGTGGGGAGATGCAGCCCTGGTCCACCAGGAATCTGTAGCCATATACACATACACCACTGTATGTCAGGGGCTGCTTCCAATCCATACACAACTCAATGATAAAAAAAAGAACAAAATGAAGGTCCCACAACCATTTACAGCCACTGAGGCAGTGAACTTATATCCACTGTGTCTAGGGCTCAGCACAGGAAGGCGAGGACCCAATCCTCTCCTGCTGTTAACCTAACCAAACTTAAGTCAGGTATCCATTCACACTAAAGTGGAGTGGACACACCATGCAAAACATGGCCACAAACCCTGTACACCTTAACCACTGGATCAGAAGTCCAATGCTTGAACGATTTTGCCACTGTACCTCCTACAACCACATTATTGTACATCTGGGGCAACTTCCATGATAATTATCATTATAAATTAATCATAATTATGCAAAGTAACAAAATATACTGTAAACAAGGACAATGGACTGTACCCTGCCAAAACAAAGTCATTTTCTGCCTGTGTCACAAACATGGATGAGACGTGAAGAAAACTTTCTACTACAAGATAGCCTTTCTGCTTGAGGTTCTGATTATTGCACATCAGGCAATCAGAGAATAATGCTTGTTTTCAGCACTCACGGCTTCCTGTCCAGCGTTTCCTGCACCTGTCACATTACTGTCAAACCACAACTCAACAAACACAGTAACAGAACATTTTGATATCAACCAAAAAAAAACAACAAATAAACAGAATATGATAAACATAATAAAATCAATTTTTCCTTCAGGAACACAGCTGAAGTTAACTCGAAATCAAAACAGTGTTCAAACACAGGACATGAAACACTTCACTTTTATTTCACCTTTCTCCCAAGATCTACCTTATCTGTTCGGGAGATCCTCCCGAAGTTGCGTTGGTGATGGCCCATGCTGCTTCTTTTCTTGTCTTGAACTCGGCCTTTCCCAGAATGTCTATCAAAACGGGGAAGATGTTTGTGTCGATTACAGCCTGAAATCACAGCATCATGTATTGCACTTTTAGAATCATCATTCAAAGCCTACCAGGGTTGATAACTATGTGGAAGGTAAAAACATGGCTCCAAGACAAGATATAATATTTTCATATATATTTTACAATTTCACCTCTCTTGTTGCTTCACCCTTTATCAGTAAACACACACCCACACATAAATGAAAGCGGTCAATGAGGCTATTTCTGTTCACATCATTTTGCCCTTGACAATGTGTATGACAAGTGTTCTCATACTGTGCAAGCAGTTCACTACTTTGTCAAGGGTAAAATTCCATCCACTTTAATAATTCTTAGTTCTTAAAAAAAAAAAAAAAAAAAAAAAATCCTCTGTGTAGTTTCAAGCAGCTGAGTTAAATTTGTCTTCAGCAAGGTGAGAATCAAACTGTATCACTGCAATAAACTTTTTAAATTGATGAAAATAAAATCATCAATAAAGACAAACACAAATCAGAAAATTTTGATTACGAGTCAGCAATACCCAACAGGTGGTTTTATACTGCTCTTTGAGTGGAGTTTCAAGATACGGAATGTGTGGGACAGTTACAACAAGCTGTTTCCACACTGTCCTGTTAACATGAACTCGTCTGAGATTTGGTCTCAGCAGGTGACCCAACATCAACAGTTCCCTGTGGACCTGGTGGCTGTGATCTGAGGAATCAGAATGAGTCATGTGGAGCAATGCCTTCATATGGAGGATGGGGCAGCAGCAAAAACAACAAAAAAAAAGAGAGAGAAAAAAAGCATTTAGACTTTGTGCCCATAGGGATTACATATGTATGTATGACAGCTGTGTCTTATTATGACCATCTGAACAACAGAGGAGATAACTGCTGTCCTAAATGTCTGGGCTTGAATCTGATTACAGTGGAAAGTCTTGCCCAAGTTAGGTCCCCTTTCTCAACCAAGAGAGCTTTAGGACAGTCAGCACTGGCGATGGTTACTAAATGCCAACAAGCCCCCAAGGCTGCAGCACCAAAAGCCTGTGCAATCTTCCCTCCTAGTTTGTGTCATAGTCCACAAAAGATGAAGCTGTAAATGAATTCAACAAGGATTACATAACATATAATACATGGGAAAAAGCTGTGCAAAACAAGTTGGAAGACTAAAAAAAAAAAAAAAAAAAAAAAAAAGGTTGTATGACCTGGATCTGATTCCTATTGCCGGCAGTAATGTTGGAGATGGTCCAACAGGCCTCTTTCCTGATAGATTCCTTGTTGCTACTCAGCAAGTGCAGTAGACATGGCAGTGCAGAGCAGCTCAGGATCACCTGGCACAGGAAAACACAATGCAATGGACAACCCTTAACCCTTAACCTGCCTTGGAATTTGGCAAATAACTAAATCCTTCTTGACAAGAAATTTTTCACAAATAATCTGTAGGTGAAGAAAAAAAAGTATTCTGGATTAATTTCTTAACTTAGACTTAGAGATACAAGTAGATATTTTCTGAAAGGAAAATGGACAATTCAGAAGAAAATGATTTGTCATGATTACATAAGAATAAGAATTTTTCATGCATGCTGTAATCTGATACCTCCCCCATTCCTACCCCTACCTCTCACAGGCTCGTCTTCACTTCAGACTGTCACACACAGTGCATTTTGTCCAATGAATCACAAAAAAAAACTGTCTGCTAGCAATACTGAACTCTGTTCTGCTCTCTGGGTCAAGAGGATGATATTCCTCACCTTACTCTTCTTAAGAAACATCAGAGTGTCATTCATCTTTGTCTTCTTCAAGCATTCATACTAATTTTCACTGAGCAGTGCCAAAATCCAAGTGTCATGGCATTTTGTTCTGCTACCACACTGCTTGGACCAGGCGTCACTGTTTTGCTTTCCTCACACAGAAAATGTGTCGCTGACATGCTCACGTGTGCCAGTAAAAACACTTGAAAGAAAACATTCCTTGGTGATGTAGGGGGTTTCCAAGTTGGAGTCCTTGGCGAATCTAAAACTACCAACATAATAATTCCCAAACAAAACAAGAACATTTGTAAGACGGAGATATATAGCTGCTGTTTGGGAACGGCTTACTTGGCAGGGGCAGGAATGCAAATTATCCGCCATTCCTGAATGGCTTACATGGCAGTCCAAAGGTTAACTACCAGTAACACCTGCGGTCAAGCATACCATCCCATGGAAATGCACCACAATAAAACCCTCAGTGCTAGGGAACAACGACAAGACAAAACTACCAGTTACATACTATGTACTGCACTCATTGCTCAAAGGACATCAGAACTAGGACCTGAATGCAGGCTATCATTTTTCTTGGTATATGCTTTCTTTTTCAATAGTTTGAATTATTTGTTTCATGTGTTAGTCTTGGATCATCAGAAACCCAGAAAGAAAGAACAAAACCTAACATAGTAACATCAAAATCAATATCAAAAATGCAAAATTGTACAAAAAAACAAACCATGCTTTCAATCTGATGCATCTCTGAAGTTCACAAATCCCCCCAACCCATGCCCCCCACTCCTCACCCCCGATTTTACCTGACCATCTTTTTGTTAGTTCTGTTTTCATATTCAAAGTGAAGATATACATACCTGAGTTTGACTGTCATCACCAGTAACAATATTGCCCACTACCCGCAAAGCAGCAGCCACCACACTTTGATGATTGTGCCTGAAATTAAATACCAATCATATCAACAGCCAGTCATGTCAATAACACAATGCACAGTTTAAACTATTATGACATGCTCAATCTGCCTATTTGTGTGTATGACCTACTGAAAAATGTCAGTGCTCTGATGAAGTATGTTCAAGTGACACATGTTCGAAACACTCTCCTGTAACCAGTGCTATTTGTTTTTGTGGTCTTTGATATTCTTCGACATCTTTTCTGGCACATGCCCTTGATTGTATTTCTGATATTTCTGTGTGCACACCGTCCATGATGCTTCGTTCATCTCTCTATATCCAACATGAATACTTCATCACAGATCTAAAAACATAAACTTCTGGTTTCAAGTCTTTCTGCAGTGTGTCTTCCTCTGCCTGCAACTTTCTGCTGTATCAAAATTGTTCAACTGCTCATTTGTCCCCTTCAGAAAAAAAAACCCACAAAAAACCTACTCTTTCCAATCTGTGTTCAATCTGACATCCTAAATCATACATGTTCATGCATATGGTGTTTGATGACTTTATTCTACTTGGTATTCAATGTAAAGCACATTGAGCTCAACTTCATGTGTATACGCACGCAGAAGATCAAATATGCACATTAAAGGTCCCATAATCCATGTGAGCGTTCGGTGGGTTATGAAAACAAGAACATACCCAGCATGCACACCCCCGAAAATAGAGTATGGCTGCCTACATGGCGGGGTAAAAAACAAAAACAAAACAAAAAGCAAACAAACAAAAACGGTCATACACATAAAATGTTACATGTCTGTCTGAATGTGTATGTGTGCGTGCATGAAATCTAATTGAATGGTACAGGAAACAAATGATGAGCGCCCAGTGGCAGCCATCAGTCGGCTCTACCCAGGTAGGCAGCCTGTTGTGCAAATCACCCTGTGTTTGTAAAGCGCTTAAAGCTTGGTCTCCGACCGAGGATAGGCGCTATATAAGTATCCATATCAATCGATCAATCAACTGTACAGATAATGCATTAAATATAAAACCATTTAACTGAAATTACCATATTATTATGATCATTAATAATTAAGATAAATGTAAGCCTTCCCCAGTTTTCATGGCAGCTGTAGTGTGTTTTCACATTTTATATATTTTTAGTGACATGCTGTTGTTTTGAAATCAGTGTTTTGTTTATTGTCAAATTTTCAACTTGTTCATTACAAACATTAGTCAGGTAATTTTCACTAAAATATATTTTCTGGACAAATGGATATCTGCACACACAAAGTCATACTAGAACAATCACAATGAAAACATTTCAAAAGAGATAGATAACAATGCATTCTGACTTCTCCAAGTGATAATAAAATTATGGATGTGAGGCCACGCCCCCTCAGTCTCCACCCCCCTCCTCTTCACCCCTCTTACATGATCACTTTATCTGGTTCTCATCAGACCGCGTTTGCTGAGTGCCAAGAAAGTCGCTCAAACTGATTCCTGCTAATAATTCGGTTAGTTTGTGTCGTCTGCAACAGTTATGCAGCCAGCATCACTCACTGATAGTCGTATCTTGGCCACTCTCTTGACTGCTCCCTTTATTTTCTATCAAATTGTCCTATATGTTCCATCACTGTCTTCCTCAAATTTACGCTTCAATTCTTTCTGAGCATCAGCTAAAGAAAGTAATCTTGGTTGATTTAGTTCACTACGATCACATGTCTTGAGCACAGTGTCAGTCCGACATTTTGTTGAGCGAGAGAAGAAAGGAGCCAGGCAAAATACTGCGACAGTAACCCAACCAAAACGTTCAAATAAAGGACTGCCTCATGACGTAGATGGGGTTTCTAGCTATGAATAATCTAGAAAGATTCCCCAAGCTAAAGTGACCAGCATTTTCATCAACAAACTGAATGCAAACCAGTGAAAAGTCAGAATATTTTAATGCTTGCAATGACGAGTTATCTCGTCATATAGGCAGCCTAGGGGTTAACATTGACTACACAACAAAAATTTCGACTTACATGAGTAGCTCTACTAGACGACGACAGACTCCTGAATCGATGACAGACTGTATTTTCTCATTGGGGCCATCCGATAAGTAGGAAAGAGCCCAGCAAGCGTCTGCTAAAACGTCTTTGTCCGTGTGAAAAAGAAGTCGTGCTAATACCGGTAGAGCTGGGGACACCTGTAACAGACATGTCACTGTGATACCAACATTTTCACAGATATGCTTTGTTTTATCAATATGGGAGTTCGTTTCATACTCCCAGTTTAGTTAAATATACTTACCATGTTAAACTGATGCAAACCAGGCCTGTCTGTTTGCTCTTCTCAGCCAAAATTTATTGCGGCAACTCAGTGATACGAAATCTTGCCATTAGATCGCCGTCTGCTAGCCAATGAAATGCCGTTTCCTGCAGTAGGTAAACCATCATTCCAATGGCCAGCAAAGAAACGTCCCATGTGAAGCATGGCATGAACCGTGGGGACGGATGGGCAGGCATTTGAGTCTGACAAGGTAAGTATATTTATCCAAACTGGGAGTTTTATACAAACTCCCCATTTTGGTGTCATATACTGTACCACTGTACCAAGTCAAACTGATGCAGAATTCAAAGCAAATGGAGGAGGGCATTGCCTTCTGGTTCACATGGGGAGCCCTTGAAACCGTGACAGCTGAGTTAGCCACAACAAAGGAAATCCCTAAGAACCATATGCTGTGAGCATACAGACTTCCCTGAAGAGGAAATCGATGAAGGAAATCTCTAAACAGCTGAAGGCCACCTGCAAATCCTGGCAAAGAGGCACAGAGTGCTGAAAGATGGTACATAACACACATGAACAAAACTAATGTAACAATGTCACTGTATCTAACACACGAGCTAAATTAATGTGACAATACTACTGTATATGACACACATGTGAGTAAAATTGATGCAACAGGAAAATTGTGTGTGACACACAAGAGCAAAATCAATGTGACAATATTACTGTATGTGACACGAGTGAGCAAACAGTAACATAGTATGCGACACAATCACAGAAGAAATCAAACTGTACTGAAGTGGAGAGGTGGATGAAACAAAAGATGCACGACACAGTCACACAACACAGGAGTCACAGGGGAAACGTCACCTTGTTGAAGTCTGGCGGTGGGTTTTTCCCACGACACAAGTTGGAAAGGCACCACACAGCATTCCTTGTCATTGACAGGCTCGTGGTTTTGCTGAGAAGCCTGCAGAACATACACAGTCCAACATGTGTGTGACTGGACCGAGACAGGGTCAGAGAGAGGATAGAGACAGACAGAATGAGAAACAGAAGAAGGCAATGAGAACAACAGGAAAAGACAATGAGTGATTGAAACAAAAAATTAGAGAGCATTTGTAAGTGAGCATGTGTGTGTTGCTGTGTCTGGGAGTGCATGCAGTCTTTTCATGTGTTCCATGCCTTTGTGTGTATATTCTCGTATGTCGTTCTAGGTATACTCTGATGCCAAAATGGTCTAATTGTCATCACATACTCCTTTCTTTTTTTCCCTCTGTTTCTGAATAAAATACCTTAGAAATGAGAATTTCCCCCACATAATTTCTCATCCTTCAAAGAAAACTAAATACTACACTAAGAAACAAAAAAACCAGCATTCAGATGAAGTACTTACTGAAGGAGGGGTACAAGTATATTTTCGTTCAGTACGTATTCTCGACACTCGGGGCTATCTCCTGCGATGTTACCCAGGGCCCAAACAGCCTGTAAATGCAATGCAACAGGTGATAGCAACACACTCACACACACACACACACATAACGTACACACAACAAAGATCACAGATTTCAGAAAATTAATATATCAAGCATCATAAAATCACAGAAGTTAAATCGTTTAAGCTTTCTTTTTATGATAAGAATATAAGTGAAATCAATGTACAAGAATGGGAAGTCCTGACAAACTTAAAAACAAAAATAGCAGAATGTTCTCAAGATCTGTAGGACTGGAAAGGCTGATACATGCTCCTGAAACTGAACCATAAGTGGCAGTTATACTGTGCTGGAAAATAAAATCCCATCTCACAAAACCAACTATTTCAAACTGAATCCCATCAAACACAATGTTCTGAAAGGTGTGCTGGCCTTACACAATACATGTTTGTGCCAAATCAGGTGATATTATTTCAGAAGATTGTAGGTTTAACTTTTCACACTTATCTACGTTCATGAAATTTGTGGATGCTTTCTTCAAAAAGACTGTTGTGTGAGGCATTACAAGTGTCCTATTAAGACTCAGGTCTCATGACACTGTATAATAATTCTGTTCTGATATTTCTCACATTTTATTCTATTCCTCTCACATACATAAAAACTTACTTGAGCTACCACATGCTTACTTGTACATGGTAAACGAATACTATACTCAAATCACACATGCCTGCCCTCTTGTACAAACACAACCACCACCTATTATGCTGCACACAATCATTAACACGCACATGCACACACACACACACACACACAGGCACATGCCCACACACCTGTTCCTGTACATCCTCCACTTCTGAACTGAGCAGTCGGACGAAGATGGGCACAGCTCCAGCATGGATCACCATCCGGGTCTGTATCGACGTCCCAGAGGCAATGTTCGTCAAGGCCCACGCTGCCTCAAACTGTCAAATATGGGCAATACCAAACATAAGTAACAGGCAATGAACAAGCAAACACGCCTGATTCAACAAACTTTTAGCAAAATGCAAGTCTCTTTGGTAGGCATGTGTCCATATGTTAATAAAAGTGATAAGTGTTCTGAATGTTCATTGTTGTTTTAAGTTCATTCTGACTCTTTTATTATTTCTGCTGACACCAAAGACAAACACAAAGAATGAGCATGGACACACTTCTGGGTGTCTGATTAATGAGAGGAGGATCAGTACATAAGAAACAACTGGAGTGACTTTGGTTTATTTTTTAAACAATTTTCCAATAAAGAAAATGTTCAACAACAGCGCAAGATAGAAACATTGTGCACTTGTTGCTAATCTCATGCTGACCTCAGTTTCATTACAAATATGTATATAAACAAAATAAAGGAAGACCTGACTTTGCCAACAAATCTATGTATTGCCATCATTGGCATAAATGAAGAGAAAAGGACTTACCTCATGCTATCTGGGCGAGCACAAAGTTGGCACACACACACACACACACAAAGCCACTGACCATGTAAACATGTCAACAACATTGCTCCCTTTCTATTACCTGCAGAGTCCAGCTGCTTTCTTTCTGCAGGAACTCCACAAACCGAGGGATGATGCCCGTCTGTATTACCTCGTCTATAGGTGGGTTGGGTTCTGCCCACACACACACACACAGGAAATGCAAGAATTAATGTGCTGTATTACAGTACTTTTTTTGTAACAACTGATTTTTCTGTGTAAAATTCAGAATGTTTTGCTATCAAATTAATCTTTTCTCATAACAGATTTCTCTGTGTGAAATGTACATCTAATGTATGCTGTACTCAGGACTTTGGTTTATCATCTCACCCAAAAGACTAACTCCACTAGTGGTTTAGTCAGGGGGTGAGGGGGGTGGGTGAGAGTAAAAATCTTGGTCCTGTGCAGGACGGGAACCTGTGGACATTCACTTCCTTGTCCTATGCATTACCACTGGGCCACTGCTCCACACTGTTCCAGTTTATAGATGTTTCCACATGTTGCTGGGACCATGTTTAGAATTCAATCCAACAAAGTGACAAGTACACAACAGAACTGTGACTCGCATCAGCAAATAATGTTACACACATTTTACTACACATTCTGCTGCTACAACTGGGCGCAGCCTTAAAAACATACAGTTAAGCAAGTGATTTTCACAATAATCAGTTTGGGCAGTTTCCATGATTTAAACACACTCTTGTTATTGTTGTTTTTTTGTTTTTTTAATCTGTTATAAAATGAAAAAAATGATCTTATACAGACAAGATATAATTGAAAATACTAAGAAAGGCTTCAAAAACAATCTAATACAGAAAGGATAAAACTGAGTACCCACCTCTAGACAAGAGTTTCCTGAACTTCTGTGTGGCAGCTTCCTGTTCCTCCAACACTTCGCTGTACAGAGCCTGGATCATCTCACTGGTGATACCTCCCTGCACACACATACACAAAATTTTCAGGCTACACTGATTCACACTCATCTTATTTCCTGTTTGCTACAATTGTACCAACTGCCTTTCTGTGACATGGCTTCTTTTTTTTTTTTTTTTCCTATTTACTACACTAGTTGTACCACCTACTTTGATTCCAATGAAAAAAATGTTAGATTCACCAAAACTGTTTTTAGTCTGCTTAATTAATAACCTGTGAGTAAAAAACATATCTGATCAAATTTTAATCACATTATACAAACTTTAATCTTACTAAAGTTTGTATAAATTTTTGCTCTTATTCTTAATGTCTTCTACCTTTTTGAGAGTTGAAACGAATAAATACTTCTCAAAGTGTGTGAAAAGAAGCAAATAAAATATGACTATCAGAAAAAATCAGATCAAAAATTAAAATAACAGTAACAAATAAATAAAAGGGTACTCACAGTAGATGACACCGTTGGCTCTTGTATATCGCCCATGGTCATGTCATCCACTTCTGATATGGAGACATTCCGCCGCTTGTTCAGCTGGAAACAAATATCTTCACAATATTACTTCTTTTTCCATCAACAAAGTAAAAGTGAAAAATGAAAACAGGAGCGGACATAAAGGAAAAAAGCAATAAATATTTTGAAACTCCAAGGACATGAACATTTTAAAAAGTAGACTAAAATTCACGCAGTCTTAAAGATGAATAAATAAATAAACAGAGCAATATAAGGACTTTTAGTTTTATGCTCGTATATATTCAAAGTAACAATACTGCAACATCAGTGCAACTAGAACTTACAAGTACAACAGTAATACTAGCATAGAAACTATAAGTATAACATTATCTACTTTCCCTCACTGAAGGTATTCCCCAAAATAAGATCAACAAACAGAAACACTGACTAATCACAAAGCCAATTGACAACTATTTTTAAAATCAACAAATCTGTTTAAAGAGCGCTGAAAATAAAAATTACAGGCAGGATTACCCATCTAATGATGTGCTTTCTACATTACATTGTGCCACACTGTCACTAAGTGACTAACAGTCAGTTCTTGTTCTATCAGAATTTTAGATATCAAAACTTATGGATAACATTAACAGACAACAAACACAACAATCATAAGCAACAAAAAGGAACCATACATGTTCATCTCTTTTCTGTTTCCTCAGTTGAATTCCTTCTTCCTCTCTACGTTTTCGCAGCTCTTGAGTGTCAAGAGCACCTCTGTTTTTGTAGGCTTTCAGTCGATTGCTGGAATCGGACATCTTGATTTCAAAGGTACTGGTTCACCACTGTCAATACAGAAAGCAAAAACTGCTGAATGTAAGGGCACTGCAATGCTAGCAGGAATGTGGAAATGTTAAAACAAATAGCAAAACAGTACACAAACATGGCATTCACTATGCTATCAATAAATCATTAAATGGTTTTAAAAATTCAACTTCAACTTAAACTGGAAGCATATTCTGAAAAATAAAGCAAGTATGTCCAGGGGAGAGATGGCATATTTCATTTATGGTGCATAATCAAATTTACAGAGCAACGTTGGTTGAGGTAGCTATAATTATACAAACCCAAATCAGTGTGAAATGTCAATGACTATGACAGAAAAAAACACCCAACCGAACAAACCAATCAACAGTGAACAAACATCCCAACTGTCATACAGATCATATTACAAATGTATCTGAAATATGTGAAGTAAACTAAACATGATACTTAGACTTTTATGTTTGGGACTGTATGTCAACAATGTCTTATCCACTTCTTAGTTTAAATATCCTGGCATCATGAGACTCTTGTACTGTTGATCTTGAAAACTGACCAACACTCTTACTGCAGATTTGTCAAATAGTGACACTTCACTTTGTATTCCCAGTCTTCCTGTTTGAGTTTACAACAAACTCTACTTTAGATAATGACTATGAGCTGGCCAAAATGATATACCTCTGATGGGACTTAAAACAAAACCCTCTCAGTCTAAGTCATCAGTCCATGATGCTAATCCCTTTGCAGCTGATTATACGTTTCATTTTGGTGTTGTTTGCTAGGAGTGTCTGAAGCCGATTTTTAAAATACAAATTTGCTTTTCAAGTATCTCATGTTTGTACACTTTAACAAATACTTTACAAAATGTATACTTGTGCAGAGTACTGGTTTCTTCAATTAGTCATGCCATTAATGTTATCAAAATTGTTCTTGCTGGATGACTTTTTATCAGAAGCATATTCATATCTTCATAATTCAATACAAATCTTATTTATTAACTTGTTACAAAACTGCCAGAAGAAACAGAAAAAGAACAAACACAAAATTTGCCCTAATACAAAGTTTAGAAAAAAAGAAGAAAAGAAAAGCAGGAAATACAGATAATTATCATAGATGGACCACGCTTTGAAATGAGAACCAGTAGACTGTGGAGATTCTATTGAGTGCAAAGTTCTTTGAAAAATTATAAGGCAGCAAATTTGTCATAGTTCACAGGTACTGAGGTAAAGCATCTGTCCAGGTATGAGAAGATCCAACACGGTCTAAGTCACACACAAGTGCTGTTCAATTAAGATTTATTATCTGCGTCCCATCCAGATATTGACTGAGTAAATCACTAATACAGTAACTGTCTAAAAGTTTTTTGTAAAATTCACAGCTTAACAGTGGTCTCCCAAGAACTTCAACCAGTTCAGGCCATTCTCTAACTCTCTATTGTCACTAAGTTCACTGGACTTTCAACAGTTACTGGCATAACATTCAAATTTTAGTCTGATTCTTTTGAATATCATTAACATGGTGTATATATATATATATATATATATAGAGAGAGAGAGAGAGAGAGAGAGAGAGAGAGAGAGGGGGGGGAGACTCGGAGAGAAAGAGAGAGATCTTTTCAAACTGAACAAATGTTCTATCACTATTCAACAAGGAATCTACTCTTTAAAATTCATACAAGACAACAGGTTTATGGTTATTTCACCCCTTTGTCGGTTCGCCCCCAAATCGGCCAGATGGCCCCCATACTGCAGGTTGTTTCACACCTTTTGAGGTCATTTAGCCCCAAATCAGTTTATAAAATATAAACATTTGATTGTGTATTGTTTTCTTTGAATTTGCAGAAGGCTAGTGGTAGTAATAATTATAGCCAAAACAGGGGATAGCTAAGAACACAGAAAATAGAAACAGAGGCAACAAAAGTACAAATACAAATATTATCTGCCAAGATTCATACAATGCAACATAATTCTTAAGTGAAGGAAACAAGATCAAGGCATGGAGAAATGGATCTGCTGATCAACAAGACTAGACACTGACAATAATTATTTGTGAAGTCACAAAAGAAGGCTTTTGAGATCATATCGGTAACTAAGGATTGATCAAAATGGAAGGGCTGTAAGAGACTTGTAAAAGTTGTATCGAAAGTTTCGGAAAAGGTAAATAAAAAATCTTAAAACGAGTAATAAAGATAATAGCAGAAAGTGAGAAACCTATAACCCTGTGTGTATGTATGTGAATAAAAACAGAAAAAGTACTTTCTGTTTTTGTCAATATTGGAGGAATGGAGCACTGTAACCCTTACTGAAATAAAGCAGGCGGTGAAAAGATGGAAAAGGGGGTGAACTAACTTGGGGTGAACTGGTTGGGGGTGAACCGACAATGGGAGAAAGGACCAGATACCAGACAAACACACAAGTTCATTAGAAATAAACCATTAATTTTTTGTCATATTAAGCTATATACCAATATAGATTAACAGTACTTATCACTGTTAAACAATAATATGTCTTTGGCTCATTCATGTTCTCAATGGTCCATTCCAGTCTGTTAAGTCACTGACTTAATTTAAAAGAGGTGAATGAATCTGAAACTTATAAAGTTCGGAAAATAGAATTGCCATTTATAACATCTAAAACATACCACAGCTTCAGAAACATTGGTAATGTATTGCATTTGGATGTTAATTTTGTAACTGTTCAGGACAGTATCGAAGGTTAATGAATTAACATTGTCATACTGTCAAGGTACTACTTCCACTACGTTCAATAGTCGGAGAGAATTCGTTCTTGTCTTTGGCTTTGCTGAATCTTTTATCACCACCCTAACCACACTTTTTCACCCACAAATGTATAATTTCAATTCATAGAAGAACTAATTCGGAAAAATTCACGTGGAAGATAGCCATGACGGATGATCAAAGTTCTGGTACCAGATCTACTCACACGCAAAATGAAAACGAAAAATTTATCATGAGGATTTCGATGAAGCCACATTCGAGTGCACACTAAAATCTGACTGTCAC
>NC_134881.1:5002580-5095080 GCF_041734735.1 Babylonia areolata
TTCAGGTTTTGCATTTTTAATAAGAATACAGAAAAAGTGTGGACAGTTTGACTGAAAGCACAAGATGGTTACATTTTATGTTGCCTTACTTTACTTGCATATAATGTTATAGGTAATATGTAGTGTGTGATAGTACCAGTACATTTTTTTGTCATCACCAAGGCAAAAAGAAAAATGAGAAAATTGTTTAATGTTCACACAGGTTTGTTCAGACACTGATGTAATGTGGGCATAATCTCTGTTGGATTAATTTCAGTTGGAGCAGTCATACAGTGCACGTGAGAAGGCAATAAAAACATGCATTGCCAAAGTGTCTGACGATGTCGGCGGTCTACGAAAAGCCAAGGCAGACAATCCTGACAGTGGCGAAGTCTTGAAAAAACTCAGGAAGGAGCAGACCAAGGTTTGTAATCACATGGAGAAATGTTGCAGTGTGCAAGACTGTCTGTGAAGTGAAAAAGTTTAAAGGTCCCTTTCAGTGAATTCCTGTCCACTGTGTCCAGGGCTTGTCATCAGAAGGTAGGGCTGAATCCTCTTCTGCCGTTTGAACCTCCCCTGAGCAAAGTTAGCTACCCATTCACACCTGGGAGGAGAGCAGAAGATTTGAGTAAAGTGCGTTTTCCAAGGACACAACACCATGTCAAAACATGGCAAACACTGGATCAGAAGTCCAATGCTTAACCGATTCTGCCATGGCGCCTCATGTCTGCTAAGTGCGCACATATTCTGTTGAGTTAGCGATGTGAACAAAATTGATAGCTGCTTAGATAGTACAGCAAATGGCGCTGTTTCTGTTCAGTTTGAAATTGACAGAAAGCTTTTTTGGTTCTGTTTTCTGTTTCATCATGTTAATGAGATGCCTGCAAGATAGGACTGTTGGAAAGAAATAGTTGTCTGTGTGATTTAGTTATACAGATTTCTATATTCATATGTCCATGTGTGGTTAATCATTTCTAGCCTGACAGATTTTTAGACTTATTGTTTGTGATTATTTTGAACCATTCAGATTTATGGATGTCTTTGTGATCATTTTTTACCTTTCAGATTATAGATGTCCATGAGCAGTTTTAGGATAGAGACACTGGACAATTTACTGACTTCATTGTATATGTGCACTGACTTTGATACGGTTGGTGGCAGGTGGCAGAATGGTTAAGATGCTTAGCTGCCAGTACAGTGTCTGTGAGGGTCTGGGTTTGAATCCCGGTCTCACACTTTCTCCCAAGTTTGACTGGAAAATCAAACTAGACAGTCATTCGAATAAGACACTAAGTCAAGGTTCCCATGTGCAACATGCACTATGCCTGCTGAAAAGAACCCATGGCAATATGTATTGTCCTCTGACAAAACATTGTAGAAGAAATATGTGTGTGTGTGTGCATGTGTGTGTGTGTGCATGCACTCAAGGCCTGTCTAGTAGATGTGGTGTGGCGTGTATATATGTGTATGGATTTGTCCAAACACATTGACGCCTCCTTAAGAAACTGAAACTGGCACTGATGTTCTGCCGTCAATAGTAGGATTCTCTCCCACCCCCAGTGCCTCCCTCCCCCTTTGGGGATTGTGGGGACTCTTTCAATGTGAATAGTATTTCATCTTTCCTACGCTAGAAATTTCCTCTTTTCTGCTGCTTCTGTTTGTCATCTCTTCCTTTCTTCTTTTCTGTCTTGCTGGTCTGCTCACCAATAATTTGTTCAAGAAGGCCTGGATTTTTTTCTGGACTTGATTGTTGGGCATTCTTACTGTTATAATTATGTGTGTGTGTGTATTATAGTTTTTAACCTCGACTGTGTGAGCAGTCCATTGGTACTCTTTTTTGTGTGTGTTAATCAATGTACTTGTTACGACATATAATGATATATTAGGTATGAGGTATAATTATGTGTGTGTAACCAGCCGCCGTGGCGAAGTGGTTAGCGTCGCGGACTGACGGCTGGGAGGATGTGGGTTCGAATCACAGCAGAGGTGGGTTTTTCGGCCCGTGGCCGGCTCCTACCCAGAGTTGAGTGTGCTGTGGGCTTAAACGGGGAGACTGGGACCACACAGTCGAGTGTCATCCACTTCAAGGATGCGTCTTTGGGTGTGTTGCTCTAATTACCTGACCAACACTGCAAGTGTCTGTATCTCTCAGGCCTGGTTAACGCCGGGATATCATTATCACAGGAAGCGTAGAGTACAGCCTTGTCACGCAGTCCCAAACCAAAATGGACCTCCATAGCAACATTGTCATCGTCATTGTCATCCTCCTCCTCCATCATCATCAATATAAACAAAACAGTCTCAAAGTCTTTGGCCTTTCCTGCCCTGCTCTCATGGTGACCTTAGTTTCAATACCCCTCCACTTATGTGCTTGGGGTGAGTCCTGTCAATATCTTCAATGTCGGCATGTTCATGGGGGGCTGTTGTTTGAGGGATGTAGTGGCGGTCTCCACTCTGGGAGGGACGCTCACTCAGTCTGGCTCCGCGATTAAGCCTTTATTGTCGTTAGTAGGGGGCTTAGTAGGTGGTGTCCTAAGTACGTTGAATCAGAACAGGCACCACTGAACACCACCGAAGTGACTCAGCAGCAGTGCAGGGTCTCCTCTGGTGTGTGGCCTCCTGGCGACCTAACATTGATGGTTCCCTGCGGACTGCCGACGCTGGAACTGTGACGGACGAACCTGGGTGTTGCCGTGTATGGGGGGATCTAAATGAACAGCGTGGGAATAATGCCACTGAAACGATGCAGATGATGGGGCAGCAAAAAAAAAAAAAAATAATAATAATAATTATGTGTGTGATGAGGAAAATTGATGGAATGGTCGATGTCAGAGATATGTCGTAGGTTTTTGTGCGTGGATATGACTGTACAATGTTCATATGTATAATTTTCTTTTCCATTTGTGTGTGTGTGTGTGTGTGTTTTCAGGTTCTATGGGATCAGTATTGACAGTTGTTGTTTTTTAGCATTGATGTGGCCCTGTGCGTTTGGCTGGGCTATAAGCAACAAGTAAATGAGCACCAGTTGGTGTTCTGCCTTCAGTCAGTGATAGGAAAAAAATGTCTGAATAAAAGTTCACTGATAGGTGTAGTTTTTTTTTGTTTGTTTTTGTTGTGTTTTTTTCCCATTGTTTCAGTGTTCTTGTGCATTGGTGCTGTCATTTTAAGTTAGCATTCATTTGTTTCAGCTCCGACTGATGCAGCAAGAGTTGAATGTAGAAGAGGTTGTGAAAGACCGCACCCTAAAGGTAATGATATGATTGTCAGTTTTTTTTTCCATTACCATGTTCACTCTTTCACCCTGTTAGATAAATATGCATTAGTAAACTTCACTTCTCCTTTGTTTTTTTAATCAATAAAGGGGTAAGTACAGTTGCTCTTTGTTAGACAAAGGCATATAATGTTGAACAACATGTGCCTTTGTGAGTTTTGTCTCGTGGAGAGTTAAGTACATCATCCTTATTTCATATTTCGGACAGACATCTGTTTACCCCCTTACTCCATCTTTTTTTTCTTTTTCCCACACTTTGACACCTTATTGAATCTGAAACTGTTTCATATTTCTCTACTCATCATTTCACTCATTTCTGAATTCCATTCATTATTGTTTACTAGCCCTGAGACACTACTGATTCACAGCCCTTTCCCATCCCTCCAAATCTCCTTCCAAGTTCTGAAAGTTGCTTTTAAATGGGAGGAGAGAATTTCTTCTCATCTTTGGTTACTGGGAGTAACAGTTGAGTGGTTTGAGTGTTGCACTTTTAGTCTGAGGGTCCTTAGTTCAATCCAGGTCTCAGGGTTTGGTGGAGAAAAAGGATGGAGATTTCTCTGGTCTTCCAGGTCAACATACATGCAGGACAACACAACATGCATGCACATGAAAATTATGCATTGGAGCTTCTGTCTGTCACTAGATCATCTGCCATGAAAGGGTTTCTCTTCACCTTCTGGAAGTGCACCGTTCCTTTCTTTTCTACAGTTTATTTTCTCTTCATTTCTGCTTCCTCAGTAACTCATGTGTTAACTTCTTGGCCCAGAAACCTGTTCAATTATGACCAGAAGGTATGACTGCATTTGTATAGATATTAGACGTGTAGAAATGCAGATTTGATAAGAATGTGCAGTATTAGAGTAACCCTCTCAAGGTAGTCTGGGATCCTGTAGAGTTATGGCAAAAGAGTCCCTGGGATCCCAAAAATTTTTTAATTCACCTGAAGGCCTCAGGTAAGATTTGATTGAAAGAGGATAAAAAAGAAAGAAACGAAAAGGTGCTCCTCACAGGTCAGAAATGAAGGTAATCAAACACGGATTGTCCAGAGGTCTCAGGAATGACTCCGGACACAGGTTTGTTGGTTGGGTATGTCCAGCTATGGACGTGAACCAGGGGTTGGTCCTCTTCCTGTCTGCCAGGTCCTGATGGCGACACAAGACTGGCCCCTCCTGCACAGCACACCACTGTGCTCAACGTAGGGTGGAGCAGTGTTCCAGTGGTAATGCGCCTGACGAGAAGCATGTGTTCATGGGTTTGAGTCTTAGTGACCCGTAAATGACCAGGATTTTTACTCCATCTTCTAGATCTTGAGTAGTGGTCAAGGTGTTGGTCATTCGGATGAGCTGAGAAACTGAGGTCCTGCATTCAGCATGCATGTCGCACATGTAAAAGAACACGGCAACAAACTGTTTGTCCATGGCAACATTCTGTAGAAAATCCATTTTAATAGTAAAACAATTCAGAAAGAAAAAAGGCAAGATGAAAAAAAAAAGGTGGGGGTTGCTGCACTGTGGTGATTCGCTCATCTTTAGGAGAGCAACTACCCAAATTTCACAAAGAAAAGCCTGTTGTGTCAAAAAGTAAAATACAATATCTTCACATAGCACTCACATAAGTTTCCATTGTTGTCTGATATCTTAACCCTTTCAGTGCCTAGCCTATGCCTGAGTGATAACTATTTGCCAGGGGATGTTTTAGTCTGAGAGAATAATTTTTTTAGATCTTGTATGCAAACTACTAAAAGAAAGTATATTTTGGTGTCATATACTGTACCATGTCAAACTGATGCAAACTAGGCCTATCGGTTTGCTCTGCTTGGCCAAATTTCGTGTGGCTAACAGTGAAAAGACGAGCCGTCTTGCCCAGTCCGCTCTTAGCCAATCAAACGCCTCTAAAAGCTGTAAGTGCTGAATCATTCCTTTGGCAAAGGCTCTCCACGCCATCTTGTCAGGTTTACGCTCTGTCTCGACTTACGCTTTTTTTTTGGCTATTAAGTGTATTCATTTGGCCTTATTTTGCTGCATGCGGCTTGTGTTTATTGTATTCTTACATTCTGTGTACTTGATTCGACTCGGTATATAACCTGTACTTTTCTGAAAGGAAAATGAACACGCAGTCTAGTACAGGTAATTAGAATTCCATGTAAATTTAACGATTTTGCTATAATAGGAAAATTCCTACAAAAACACAGATGGAGTTTTCTGTCCTTGTTGCACACCAGAAGGGGGCGGAAATTTCCATCCTGGGGCACTCAAGGGGTTAAGATATATTGTGTGTGCTTGCATTGGCACATTGAGAGAACCAAAAAGTGGGGGAAAAAAATCATTAACTTGTTTTCTGCAGTGGAGGAGAAGCTTAAGAGTGTGGTTGGTTGGTTTGTGCAGGTTTTCTATGAAAGGTGTCGAAATGCCTACAGACCCCCCACAGGCCCCTCCAGTCTGACGCCAACTGATGATGATAGAACAACTGGCTCTACATCAGGCACATTAGCACCTGATTCTGCTGTCATTTTTGTGAAAACGTGTGATGTGTTGGTGTGTTTGTAAGGCGTTTTCTTCAAATGTGTGGCAGGTGAAAAGTCATGTCCTTTTCAGTTCTGTTTGTTCCATTGTTGCGTGTGACAGTGAATGCTGACCAGACAGTTTTGTTTCAGAATGCTAGAAGAAAAGAAGAGAAAAGTGAAGTGATCAGTTATCTCTGTGATGGCAGCGCTGCTAGTGATGAATGCCACATGATGTGTGGTGCAAGGGAGAAGTGTAACACAGTGAGGTGAAGGCACTGTCTGACTGGTGGCGTATCACTGTGCTGGAAAGCAGTTATCAGTTCATGTTCATTATTTCTCCTGCTCAAGGGACATGATCTATGTGGTTTAAGACGATTTTGACATGAGAGTGTTGAAGGTTTATGAACCATTCTTTCCTGTGTCAAGCACTGGGGCCAGCAGACTCAGAATACATGAGAAAGGGCATTGTAACAAACAGGCAGAAAAAAATGTTCTACACACGTCATGAATATTGGACGAGTGGGAAGTGATTCTTTTCTGAAAGCTGCATCTGACCTGGTTTTCACCCTCGCCCAGGTTTTCAATTGATGTTTACTTTTGATTAGATCTCCTGTATCTTAATTTCCTGCTGTGATTGTCACCAGTTGTTGTGGTTCAAATTGACCATTCCCGACAGCTGTTAAACATTTGTCTGTAATATGGCGGTACTGTATTACCTGGAGGAGAAAGCGTAATTCATTCAGCATTGACTGACAGTTTGTGTGGTGTGTGTGTCTTTTTTTGTGTGTGTGAATGGACGTATGAGCTTAAAGAATCTTGTGTAACCATTACCAGTTTGGGACGGCATGATTTGCATGGTGAGTTATTAGACCAAAATTGTCCAAAACGTGTTATGAGAATTATATGTATAAAACGCAAGTGTTTTGATAGCAACTTGCCTTGTTTGTTTATCATTTATGATTAAGGTCTGCAGCGACTGAATGTTTCGGTGTTGGCATGAATGTTTAGCGGTGTGTTCGTGAACAGTGTGTTGATTTAGTTGAACATTTTGCGCAGCCTCTCCTATAGAAAACTCCACAAGGTGAAAATTCTTAAATATTTTATTGCACAGAATAAACCAGGTTATAAAAGCATCCCAACATTTTCAAAGAAACTAAGTATAAAGCCTTTTAAACTTTTTTTTTTTTTAAATACAACTTCCAAACCGTGATCAGAGGGGTGTTTCGTCAGAGAAAGCATGCAAATCTTGAACTGAAAGCTGCAGATGCAGAATTCCGATTAACATCAAACAAATATGACAGTTCAAAGTATACAAGCTGGAACTAAATTTAACAACTTGCCTAAACAAGCAATGAAATATGTGAAAAGACAGGGTGGGGGAAGGAAGGAGGGGGAAAGAAAACAAGGATTTATGACGGGCCATCAAAATGAAAACGAGATTCGCATCGCTCTCTGCTTTGTGGTTTGTTTTGAAAGCATCCAGTGATGATAGGAGAGGACAGTGCAACCAAAATCAAATAGTTTCTCACTGAAATGGACTTGTGTCAGAGCAGAGCTACAGTGTATGTGTTGCATAAGTGAGCTTAACAGTGCTAGGTTTGCTTAGCATTAAGAACGTTCCTAACTTTGCACTATTCCATAAAGTGAGCAACACTCTCAACAAAAGCTTTTGTTGTTGTTGTTGTTGCTGCCCCATCATCTGTATTGCAGTGGCATTATTCCCACACCAATTTATCCAAATCCCCCAGACACGGCCACATCCTGGATCGTCCATCACAGTCTCAGCTAATTTAGCGATGCAAAGATCGCACATGCAACCCAGGCCTGGCCTCTCCACTGATGCTACACTGAATCCGACAAAGCAAGTATGTTTATGTGTAGTCTTTCCAATATTTAAAACAAGTTGGGATGGGAATGAAGCCAGAAAATAAACTGCTGCTGTGTCAGCCACACATCACCCATAGCCATTGACCTCCTTGTTCTTCCCAAACAACTCACTTCAGTTTAATAAATTTATCTTGATCTTCCCATACCATACACCCATTTTTTATCCACCTGCTGCTGCTGTGCATGATGCACATTTTACCACCATCTGCTGATCACATTCTTTCACTGGTGCTGTATCACAGACGCAAAACACCACACACTGAAAAGCAAGTTGGATGTTTCAGATGAACTGACTGACAGACAATGGCCACACTGAAGTTTCAAAAATATATTCCTTGAGCCTGTGTGAAATGAACAAATGCTTACCACGCAGGAATTACACCAGAAACAGTGAGATCTCAAACATTAACACTAGACTACATAACAAAATTGTGTACATTTGAAATAAATGTCAAATGTAAAGAAAAACCAAATTATAATTACAGGGACAAAATCCACCCTCATTTGCCATCACTGCTTACGGATCATTTTGCTGGTGGCACTTTAGGACTGGGGCACTGGGTATATGTATACATATTTTCGGCGAGGCTCTAAGCACCATCATTTCATTTGGGTTTGAGAGGGACTGAACTTAGCTTTTTCTGCAGCCAGAGTTCAAGGGCCTCTTAAAGCCCCTAGTTGGGTGCAGGGGCAACACCCTGCTGGGGGATCTGGGTTGGACAAAATGCGTTTTTTACGACCCAAGGAACTGCCAAAACATGCTGTGTATGCATTGACATTCTTTACCAGTTTCCACAATTTTAACATCCATTGCACTCTGTAAATTCCTTATGATGGAATATTCGCTAAACAGTCAAATTCTCAAGTCAAAATGTAGACAAACCAAAGGATCAACACAAGAAAACAGAGCATGCAGAATGCGCACACAAAATTACCGATCACAGCAAAGCTTACAAAAGCCAGTGAAGGGAATGTACTACGTGTGACCATTTCTATCTACCCATGTGCGTGGCAGACACATTCAACTGAAAGAAGTATCATTTTTTGGTAGGTTTTTGTGTGTGAATAAAATGGAAAAGCATATTTACACATTGCCCTCACATCCCTGCATATCAACAGACTGTCCTTGACACCTTACCATCTTATTCTCAGTGTCAGCCATGAGACTCTTGTGCTGGCAATCTGCTTTGGTTCTGATGTGGTATGGGTATATGTGGCTACCCTACAACTTCTTGACAAACTCAAATGCTAATATAACAACAATTTCACAAGGAACCTACAGTGACCATATATCGCCAGCCGCAGTGGTAAATGTGACTGGGAAGACTAAGTTTGAGCCCAGTCAGGTTTTCACAGCCTGTGGCTGGCTCCTACCCAGATTTGAGTGTTGTATGGGCTCAAATGGGAAGACAGGGACCACACCGTTGTGGGTCATCCACTTCATGAATACATCTTTGAGAATGATGCTCAACATTTCCTGACCAACACTGCATGTGTCTGTATCTCTTGGGTCTGGTTTGTGCCTGGTGACAGGAGCACAGCCTTGTCAAGGGGTCCCATACATAGACACACCCCCACAGCAGCATGAACCCCCCATACCCCCCCGTCATCATTCATCTTCAAAATACTGAAAACAAAATGTGCCCAATTCTGAGGCACAAAAAAAGAAGTAATATGCAAAACCAGAGACATGAGATTTAGCAGTGCTTTGTTATGTTTCACATCTGTGAAAAATCATTACTTGGTAACTTGCATCTTTTAGTGTAATTGTTACAATAATAAAGAAAAAATACAGAAAAATATACTGCTTATCTACAATGAGTTATATGCAAAGCAATTATCTGGTTGCAAATATATGTGCTATTACAGTACTATGCAAATGCCTTACTCAATTATACTTGAATACAGAACACAAATTGTACACGAAACAAATACCAGTAACAAGCAAAAATAGTATAAGAAATTAAATACATGCGACTGAGTACAAAGTATGAAGTACAAGCAAAAATTAAGTACAAAGCAAATATGCTGCTCAACCATGCGAGTGATTTTGATTCTTAGTACAATGTATATCCTCCTATGCCATTAACATTCAGGTACATACATAACCAGGTACAACTGTGACAGCTGAATACATTACCAGGTACAACTGTGACAGCTAAATGCATCAACAGGTACAACCGTGACAGCTAAATTCACTACTCTGGTACAACTGTGACAGCTAAATACGTTACCAGGTACAACTGTGACAGCTAAATTCACTACCAGGTACAACTGTGACGGCTAAATGCATTAACAGGTATGACTGTGACAGCTAAATTCACTACCAGGTACAACTGTGACAGCTAAATACGTTACCAGGTACAACCATGACAGCTAAATTCACTACTCTGGTACAACTGTGACAGCTAAATACGTTACCAAGTACAACCATGACAGCTAAATTCACTACTCTAGTACAACTGTGACAGCTAAATACGTTACCAGGTACAACTGTGACAGCTAAATGCATTAACAGGTATGACTGTGACAGCTAAATTCACTACTCTGGCACAACTGTGACAGCTAAATTCACTACTCTGGTACAACTGTGACAGCTAAATACATGACCAGGTACGACTGTGACAGCTAAATACACTACCAGGTACAACTGTGACAGCTAAATACACTACCAGGTACAACTGTGACAGCTAAATACACTACCAGGTACAACTGTGACAGCTAAATACACTACCAGGTACAACTGTGACAGCTAAATACACTACCAGGTACAACTGTGACAGCTAAATTCACTACCAGGTACAACTGTGACAGCTAAATACGTTACCAGGTACAACTGTGACAGCTAAATACACTACCAGGTACAACTGTGACAGCTAAATACACTACCAGGTACAACTGTGACAGCTAAATTCACTACCAGGTACAACTGTGACAGCTAAATTCACTACTCTGGTACAACTGTGACAGCTAAATACACTACCAGGTACAACTGTGACAGCTAAATTCACTACCAGGTACAACTGTGACAGCTAAATACACTACCAGGTACAACTGTGACAGCTAAATTCACTTCTCTGGTGCAACTGTGACAGTTTTAATACATTACCAGGTACAACTGTGACTGTCAGCTAACTACACTATTCTAGTACAACTCTTACAGCTTTTACAAACAAAAAGTTCAGGGTCACCATGATATCAGAGGTATGCTCTTCCAAAGAAGACATAATATGTAAAGTTGATCCTTAAATGTCAATATGTGTGGACACTGCAATAAATGAACAATAGCTTAAATTTATTAACTGTTGAGCACAAATAATCATGTTCGCACGCAGAAGATTTCTTTCTTTTCTTTTTTCCAATGTGAAAATTACTTTACTTCTGCTAATCCAACTACAAAAATCGGACAAGCTTCCTGGGATTTAATGCTGCATGTGCAATGTGGAATATTTTGAACGGCAATTTAGCTAATTTTTTTTTTTTCTAGTGATTGTCGGTATTCTCTCAGCCCCACTTTTTCCAGGACCCATACTCACGCCTTTCCTGTGTCTGCTGTTCCAAGTTTTCTGGCTTTATCTGTCTGGCACAGTTGCTTTTACTGACATCATGACAAATGTGTATGTGTCTCCACTTTAACCTGGCTAAATTGTTCGTTTGTTCTTAGGAATATTCTGCCTGGCACATACAGCACAAAAATCCCCCTTAAATTTTCAGCTTTTTAAAATGGATCGGCAAATCTAAACTCATTTTTCACAAAAAAAATCTGCATTTCTTTTCCAGGCAAACACCAATTTTTTGTGATCAACTGATGACAAATTTGCACCCAAAAAACATCGTCCATCATAGCAATACCCACATGTACGGACAATTAGTTTCAATATTGTTCATTGTAATTATTTTTTTGAAGAACATACCCCTGACATCACAGAGGATGGGCCTTATCTTTTCGTGCCCAGTATTTACATTACCAGGTACAACAGCCAAATACACTACTCTGGTACAGTTGTGACAGCTCTTGAACACTCATGACAAACAAATACTTCACATACTGGTATATTTGTGACACAGGTAAGTATACTATTTAGGTGCGCTTGTGACTCGAGGTCAATGTCTAGATGTCGAGTACACTTGCAACAACAAAGCTCATGGAAAACTCAGCTGCTTCATTATTCATGGTATCAAAGTTCTTGTTTCAGTGCTGTCCGACACACTCTCAGAATACATACAACAAACAGCAAGTTTAATACTGCATTTGGAAGCAAGCGTGGATCTACCAACTCATCACGGTCACATAATGGACACAAAGTACACAAAGGCAAATAAAAAGCTATCAAACTAGTTCATAAATGTAGCAAGCAACATCTCAAACAAAAGATTTTTTTTTTGGCTCATCATTTCATTGATAAAAACACAGCAAAAAAATCACGACTCACAGTCATTCCCCTTCCCTACCTTTCCCCCAGAAGACATTACACCCCCCCCCCCCTCCCTCGTCCATGGTATTACTCCCAGATGTCCATAATTTCAGCACACGCACACACACAGTGTAATCGTGATTCCCCTGTTCCTGATTTGCCTGTCTTGAAATTTGTGATCCCAATTCCCAGATTGTCTATGTATTCACTTGTTCTGTGTGTGTGCTAAGTGTACGTGTGTCTGTTTTAAAAGCTCACTTTTTTCATTACTGGACCAGTCTCTTTAGCTGATGGTCTGATCTCTGTATCACTAATTTTGGAGCAGTAAAATGTGTCCGCCTCTCTTGTTTTGGGCACTGACAAAACTTTGTCCTACACTGAATTGTATCATAATCATATTTGCTTGGAAGTCACTTCTGTGGAAGCACTCATAATATTTCACCCTGTCTCAACTCCTGTAGAGAATTACAAGTGTTCACCGAAGTGGCATATGTGCAGAAACATTTGTGTGTACATTAAGTGAAAAAGGAAATTTTCTATCTAAAATTACGTTTAAATAACATACTTACCGTGACCCAACTAGTGCAGACTCCGGCAGGGGTCTGACATTCCTGTCCTGTGCAAACTACTATCCGCCTATGCGGAGAAAACGAAAGTACTACGATCAATAACCTCCCGGAAGTAGGTAACCTCCCCTTTGTCCCCCTGGCTAGCGCCCTCTTTTTCCGGCAGCCATCATGACTCCTGTTCCTGTGCTCTCCATACGGCTAAGTTTTTTCGTTTTGTATGTTTGAGAGAGAGAGAGAGAGGCTGAGTAGGTGAAACAGGACTGGTGGGCTGATGAAAGGGACTGAACTCAACCAACAACATGAGTGGCAGCACGATCAAAGAGCGGGAGAAACAGAAATAGACGTATCAGACCTGCACCACACACACATCACAAAGCAGTCTCCTTTGGACATGCATCCTCTAAGGACAGGGCTTTGTCTTGACGGCTTTCCTCTCACACGCCATGCCTCCAGCGATGACCGGGCGGTGTTTCATCATCACTCCGTTCTGGCAAGGTCCATAGTCTCCCCACTTTCCCAGGAAACAGCCCTCTGAAAAGATATGTTTATCAACATGTCACAGATGAACAAATGGTGACTGCTGGACCTTTTAAAACAAAGTTAAAATGATGAAAGATGGTTTAATATCAAAGGTAACTTAAGATGAAGATAAAAACAATGTTTCAAGTCAGAAACTCTTTGTCAAGTGAAAAGGTGAAGAAGTGTTGGCAGGTCTCAGCAGCCTGTATTGAAGAGGTGAGTACATCTCAATAGCTGGAAACTTCTGCTCTGCTCACTGTGTTGTTGGAGGAGAGGGGGGTGGGAGGAAGATGATGGTGGGGTGCAAGGATAGAAGGGTGGATGGGAAGGAGAAGGGGGGGGATTGTCTGTGGGGAGGGGGAAATGGGAGGGAAAAGAAGGGACTGTAACTAATGTCACTCTCTGACATTGATTCCATGAGGTTGCATTGTGGCAAGGCGGGAGATGATCTGGATTTCCATGAATTTCCTGTGCAGGCAGTCACCACAGCTGTTGCACCCAAGTGCTGCCACTGATATGTGCAAAAGGTTGTGTTGCCTGGTGTTGAAGTGGTTTCCTACTGGGGTGTCTTTTCTAGCAAGTATGTTGTCCCTGTGTTCCTTGAAGCGGTCATTGAGGGTTCTGTAAGTCTCACCTACATATATTTTATGGCAGAGGCTGCAGAATACATACAAACACATACAAACACACACACACCAACTCACTCACCCACCCACCATCATCATTCACATGCTCATCCTCATGCACACACATGCACACACACACACACACACACAGACATGCAAGCATGTGCTCACACACACACACACACACACACACACACACACACACACGAACAAAGCCTCACCTTTCCCATTAGGTTTCACGCAGGGTCGCTGGATGCGGATCTCCTGTTGACATTTGTCAGCATCGCCCCCAGTCAGCGTCTTGACACGCGTCCTCATTTGGCTGCCAGGGTCACACTCACTCCAGTTGCCCACCTCATACTGGCACTCTGCACCCCAAAACCACTGTGTCAGCACCATCAATGTTTGCTTAAATCCTACTGTCACAATTTTTTTTCATAATATCGTTCAAGAATCGCAAGAATCATTCCACAATTACCCCCTCCATGAGGTGCTCAGGAAGAGGTACTGGCCTGACCCAACTCCAGTGACCCGGAATCTCTACAGCTGTGTGGAAGACCTGCAGCATACAGCTGCCTTCATCGCGGAAACTGCGGTGTCCATCGAACGAACGAGAAGTAGTTCCACAATCAATCGGAGGTTAATTGGAAGTAAGATCAAGGACATTTACATGTTTTATCTTCATTTTTGCCCGTTCTTTTTTTTCTTTTCTGATCAATCTGCAAGGCATACACACTGCCAAGAAATCAGAACTTCTGGCGACTGATTGCATGTTGCATGCTGGTTCTTCCTTGCTTTTCAGCAAAAAATGCAGTGACGGAAAAAAGCTCAAAAACAGGTAGATTTGCTTGATTTTGTTTCTGATTGACCACTTTCTGATTGTGGAACGTTCCTTGAATATGATGAAATTTCATATGAAAAACATTGTGATTTTATGCCCAGACAATAGGGTTTAACACATTACTCATTTTATTTCATTTCTTTTTCCAGCCCCATCATTTACACTATTTTCAGTGGCACAACTATTCCCACACTGTTCGTTCTGTGCCTCAAACATGGTCATGCCCAAGTTTGTCTGCTGCAGTCCCAGCATTGTCAGACCACCATGAGATTTATCAGTCAGACAATACTCTATTCCACAATGATTTCTTTTTAACGTTAATGTAGAAGTCATATCTCTACTGTGTTCAGTTTTTCATTCACACAGTGATACAAAGAGACTGACACACTTACATACCCCCCCCACACAACACATAAACACATACACAGCCCCCCAACACACATGCACACCCACTCCCACATACCCCCCCCCAACATCCACACACACACACACAGAGATCTATCAGCGACACTAACTGTCCTCCTTGCCACACATCCTGGAGATGACCCGGGTGGGTTCACACAGGGCAGGGTCCCCCTTCACCAGGTGGTCAGTGCGTGTCTTCATCCCCGTCTGTCCATCACACTCTGACCACTCCCCCTTGGAGAACTTGCAGGCTGTCCGACATGATGACAAAGTGCACACACCTCACAGCTTTTCAAACGCACAAAGCAAGCACTGCCACAGCTTTTCAAACATTTAGCGATTGTTGTTTTATTGACTGTTGCTTATCAAAGATATAGCACTCGTAGCTTATCAAAAATATGACATAGCGCTTGTTGCTTATCAAAAATATGGCATGTTTAACTCATAGCTTATCAAACATATGCCTGTAGCTTACCAAACAAAGTACTCAGTCTATCAAACAGGTAGCACAGACAATTTGTAGACCTCAAACTTAAAGCACTTGTACCTTATCAAGTATATATAGCATACTCATGTCAGACATGTGGCATGTAGCACTTGTAGCTCTAACATGTAGCAAGGAAAATTTGTAAACCTCAAACATACAGGGCTCATAGTTTATCAAACATACTGCCCTAGTATCTTGTCAAACATAGCAAGTCTGAGACACAAAAGCCCTTCTTTTTTTTTTAAACTTTTTTTGTCAGCAACAACCCTCAATATATATGACAGGCATGAGACACACACTGAGGGATGTGAGAGGGTTCTACAAAAAACTACTGTTTGCAAACCAAGAAACTGACAAAAAAAAATCCTGTGCATGCATTCAACACAGCCTTGCCGCTATTCACGTAGTCATTGGGCTGAGCACTTCAACAGTGTCTTAAATCGCCCTTCCTTCATAAATGATGAAGCCATAGACCGTCTCCCACAAGTCCCCATCAACGAAGCACTGGACGATCCACCAACACCTCTTGAGACCCAGAAAGCAATCCGTCTGCTATCCAGTGGCAAAGCACCTGGCTCAGACTCCATACCAGCAGAGGTCTACAAGGATGGAGGCACTGTGCTGACTGAGAAGCTCCATCAGCTGTACTCACTCATGTGGAAAGAAGAGACGATCCCCCAGGATTTCAAAGATGCATCTATCATTCACTTGTACAAGCGAAAGGGGAACCGGCAAGCCTGTGATAACCATCGGGGCATTTCCTTGCTCTCCATCGCAGGCAAGCTACTTGCCAGGATCCTACTAAACTGCCTCACAGCACACCTTGACCAAGGTCATTTGCCTGAGAGCCAATGTGGATTCCGGAAAGAGCGCGGAACCACCGACATGGTGTTTGCTGCAAGGCAGCTGCAAGAGAAATGTCAGGAGCAAAATGCTGATCTGTTCTCCACCTATGTCAACCTCACTAAGGCCTTCGACACCGTGAGTAGAGAGGGACTGTGGAAGATTATGGCCAAGTACGGATGCCCCTCGGAAATTTATTTCCTTGGTCAGCCAATTCCATGAAGGCATGCAGGCTCGAGTCCAGGACAATGGCGAAACATCTGCTCCTTTTGCTGTCACAAATGGTGTCAAGCAAGGCTGCGTCCTGGCTCCAACGCTGTTCAGCCTCATGTTCTCTGCAATGCTTACTGATGCCTTCAGAGATGGCGATGTTGGAATCGTCCTAAAGTACCGAACAGATGGCAAGTTGTTTAACCTCAGAAGGCTTCAAGCAAAAACGAAGGTCATGACAGACATCATCAGAGACTTTTTGTTTGCTGATGATTGTGCCCTCAACGCTGGATCTGAAGCTGACAAGCTACTCAGTGTCGACAAGTTTGCCACTGCCAGCAGGAACTTCGGCCTTACCATCAGCACGAGGAAAACTGAAGTTCTCCATCAGCCAGCCCCAGGGAAACCCTACGTTGAGCCCAACATCACAGTCAACGGTCAGAGACTCAGTGCGGTGGAGCGGTTCACATACCTTGGCAGCACACTGTCACGAAATGTGACAATCGATGATGAAGCGAACGTCAGGATTGCAAGAGCAAGCGCAACTTTTGGTAGACTCAATGCAAATGTCTGGAACAGAAGAGGCATTAGTCTTGAGACCAAGCTAAAGGTCTACAGAGCAGTAGTTCTCCCCACACTACTGTACGCCTGCGAAACTTGGACAGTGTACCAACGACATGCCAAGAAGCTGAACCACTTCCACACAACATGCCTCACGAAGCTACTGAACATCAAGTGGCAAGACAGGACCCCAGACACAGAGGTGCTCGCAAAAGCCACCCTTCCCAGCATCTTCACCATCCTGATCAAGTCCCAGCTTCGCTGGGCTGGACACGTGGCGCGCATGCCAGACCATCGGCTGCCCAAAAGGCTCTTCTATGGCGAGCTGCAACAAGGGAAGAGATCACACGGAGGTCAGAAGAAGCGCTTCAGAGATACTCTGAAAGTCTCTCTGAAAGCATTTGATATCAACCCCGACTCCTGGGAGGAATCTGCAGTGGACCGTGACAAATGGCGTGCTGCTGTGCACAAAGGCGCCAAGTTGTGCGAGGCCAACAGGACTGCTGCAGCTGTTCAGAAGAGGCAGGCCAGAAAGTCACGGGCAAACAAGCTCCCTGACAATGGTATGCCTGTCTTTGTCTGCCCCAACTATCAGCGAACATTTCGTGCGCAGATTGGACTATTCAGCCATCTGCGCATTCACAGATAGATTCATGAGCATCCTCCCCCCACCCCACCACCACCCTCCCCCCATCCCCCAGCTGGATGATAACGATGGTCATCATTGATCTCGATGGACACACCACCAGGTGTCGTTGCACCACAAGCACAAAACATTACCACTGACACTGACTTTTTGTATTGAGTTGTCAATCTGACAAATGTCCAGTACCTTGGTAGTTTCTACCAGCCAGACCTTGTCCAATCTGCAGCAACATCCATCCTTTATCAATGTCCTCAATCTCAACATTGTTCACATGCTAGAAAATCCTCATGGTTGGAGATTCAGTATCCTGAACATTCAAATTCTCAGTCAAAATGATGACATTTAAAAATCAGCATGAGAAAATAAAGCATCCATATCGGACAGAATTGACCAATCACAGCAAAGCTTACAAAAGCTATCCAAAGGAATGTACTAAGCATGACAATTTCCTTTGGTTCATCCATGCGTGTGACAGACATGGTCAACTGACAGATCTCTTGGGGTTTTTGTTGCTGTTTGAAATGGAAAAGCATGTTTATGCAATGCTCTCACACCCCTGTAAATGTACAACATAGTTCTTCAATAACTGTAGGTCACGGGGGTGCTGCCGTACGTTTGCGACACTTGCGTGTGAGGTGCTTGGCTGGCTGGCACAGGGCGGGGTCCCCTTTCTTCAGGCGCAGGACGCGGGTCATGGTGTTGGTCCTGCTGCTGCACTCCCCCCACGGCAGGGCCTCGTACCGACACTCTGTCACACAGCACAGTGATAACACTGATAGCAATGTCACACAGCACAGCGATAACACTGACAGCAATGTCACACAGCACAGTGATAACACTGATAGCAATGTCACACAGCACAGTAATAACACTGACAGCAATGTCACACAGCACAGCAATAACACTGACAGCAATGTCACACAGCACAGTAATAACACTGACACTCTGTCACACAGCACAGCAATAACACTGACAGCAATGTCACACAGCACAGTAATAACACTGACACTCTGTCACACAGCACAGCAATAACACTGACAGCAATTTCACACAGCACAGCAATAACACTGACAGCAATTCACACAGCACAGCGATAACACTGACACTGTCACACAGCACAGCAATAACACTGATAGCAATGTCACACAGCACAGTAATAACACTGACACTCTGTCACACAGCACAGCAATAACACTGACAGCAATGTCACACAGCACAGCAATAACACTGATAGCAATGTCACACAGGACAGCAATAACACTGATGGCAATGTCACACAGCACAGTGATAACACTGACAGCAATGTCACACAGCACAGTAATAACACTGACAGCAATGTCACACAGCACAGCAATAACACTGACAGCAATGTCACACAGCACAGTAATAACACTGACAGCAATGTCACACAGCACAGCAATAACACTGATGGCAATGTCACACAGCACAGTAATAACACTGACAGCAATGTCACACAGCACAGTGATAACACTGATGGCAATGTCACACAGCACAGTAATAACACTGACAGCAATGTCACACAGCACAGCAATAACACTGATGGCAATGTCACACAGCACAGCAATAACACTGATGGCAATGTCACACAGCACAGTGATAACACTGACAACAATGTCACACAGCACAGCAATAACACTGATGGCAATGTCACACAGCACAGGAATAACACTGACAGCAATGTCACACAGCACAGTAATAACACTGATGGCAATGTCACAAGTCACCCCCCACGGCAGGGCCTCGTACCGGCACTCTGTCACACAGCACAGTAATAACACTGACAGCAATGTCACACAGCACAGTAATAACACTGACAGCAATGTCACACAGCACAGTAATAACACTGACAGCAATGTCACACAGCACAGCAATAACACTGACAGCAATGTCACACAGCACTGTAATAACACTGATAGCAATGTCACACAGCACAGTAATAACACTGACAGCAATGTCACACAGCACTGTAATAACACTGATAGCAATGTCACACAGCACAGTAATAACACTGACACTCTGTCACACAGCACAGTAATAACACTGATAGCAATGTCACACAGCACAGTAATAACACTGACAGCAATGTCACACAGCACAGTAATAACACTGACAGCAATGTCACACAGCACAGTAATAACACTGATAGCAATGTCACACAGCACAGTAATAACACTGACAGCAATGTCACACAGCACAGCGATAACACTGACAGCAATGTCACACAGCACAGTGATAACACTGACAGCAATGTCACACAGCACAGTAATAACACTGACAGCAATGTCACACAGCACAGTAATAACACTGACAGCAATGTCACACAGCACAGTAATAACACTGACAGCAATGTCACACAGCACAGCAATAACACTGACAGCAATATCACACAGCACAGTCATAACACTGACACTGTCACACAGCACAGCAATAACACTGACAGCAATGTCACACAGCACAGTAATAACACTGACAGCAATGTCACACAGCACAGCAATAACACTGACAGCAATGTCACAAGTCACCCCCCCCCACCCCCCTCAGCATCGCCTCGTACTGACACTCTGTCACACAGCACAGCAATAACACTGACAGCAATGTCACAAGTCACCCCCCACCCCCACCCCCCTCAGCATCGCCTCGTACTGACACTCTGTCACACAGCACAGTGATAACACTGATAGCAATGTCACACACCACACACACCATTCCCCCCACGGAATCACCACATAGCGACACTCTGTCACATAGCACACACCATAGTACGGTTAAACGTTGAATGTTCAAAGGTCCTACAGCCTTCAACAGCCATCAGGTCACTGATTTCATACCCACTGTGTCTAGGGCTCGGCACAGGAGGGGCATGACCCAGTTCTGTCTTTTCTTTCCCCAAGTCAGGTACCCGTTCACATCTAGGTGGAGTGAGGAAAATGTGAACGCCTTTCCCAAGGACACAACACCAGGTGGAAACTGGGGGTTGAACCCTGACCACAGGATCAGAAGTCCAACGCCTTATCAGTTCTGCCACGGCATCTTCTGTCCGCCACAGTGGAGGTGGTGGTGTGTGTCCATCGAGATCGATGATGACCATCGTTGTCATCCAGCTGGGGTAGGGTGGTGGTGGGGTGGGGGGATGATCATGAATCTATCTGTGAATGCGCAGATGGCTGAATAGTCCAATCTGCGCACGAAATGTTCGCTGACAGTTGGGGCAGACAAAGACAGACATATCATTGTCAGGGAGCTTGTTTGCCCGTGACTTTCTGGCCTGCCTCTTCTGAACAGCTGCAGCAGTCCTGTTGGTCTCGCACACTGTGTCTTGGGCTCGCCACATTAAACAGTAAATAACACTGCCAGCAATGTCACACACCACTCCCCCCACGACACTGCTTCCACCTAGGAAGCAAGAGAATCTGAGTGCACTGGTTAAAATCACAGCTCAGCCACCAATATTTTCTCCCCCTCCACTAGACCTTGAGTGGTGGTCTGGACGCTAGTCATTCGGATGAGACGATAATCCAAGGTCCCGTGTGCAGCATGCACTTAGCACACATAAAAGAACCCACAGCAACAAAAGGGTTGTTCCTGGCAAAATTCTGTACAAAAATCCACTTCGATAGGAAAAACAAATAAAACTGCACGCAGGAAAAAAAAAAAAAGGATGGCGCTTTAGTATAGCGACGTGCTCTCCCTGGGGAGAGCAGCCTGAATTTTACACAGAGAAATCTGTTGTGATAAAAAGAAATACAAATACAAATACTGACACTCTGTCAGACAGCACAGTAAACAACACTGATAGCAATGTCACACGTCGACCCCCCCACTCGGCACTGCCTCGTACCGAAGCTCTGTCACATAGCACACACCATAGTAAGGTTAAACGTTACAAAGTTAAATATCCCACAGTCTTTCACAGCCATCAGGGCAGTGAATTCATGTCCACTTCTTCTTCTTCTTCGTTCGTGGGCTGCAACCCCCACGTTCACTCGTATGCACAGGAGTGGGCTTTTACGTGTATGACCGTTTTTACCCCGCCATGTAGGCAGCCATACTCCACTTTCGGGGGTGTGCATGCTGGGTATGTTCTTGTTTCCATAACCCACCGAACGCTGACATGGATTACAGGATCTTTAACGTGCGTATTTGATCTTCTGCTTGCATATACACACGAAGGGGGTTCAGGCACTAGCAGGTCTGCACATGTGTTGACCTGGGAGATCGTAAAAATCTCCACCCTTTACCCACCAGGCGCCGTCACCGTGATTCAAACCCGGGGCCCTCAGATTGAATGTCCAAAGCTTAAACCACTCGGCTATTGCGCCCATCATTCATGTCCACTGTGTCTAGGGCTCTGCATAGCAAGGCACAGCCCAATCCTCTCCCTCCGCTAATTTGAACCTCCCCCAGCCAAGTCAGGTATGAAAGAGTAAAGTGCCTTTCCCCAGGACACAACACCAGGTCAGAACAGGGGATCGAACCTGACCACAGCACTTTCATACCACCACAGTAAACAACACTGACAGCAGTGTCACATGTCATCCTCCCACAGCAATGTCACATGTCACTCCCCCCACAGCAGTGTCACATGTCACTCCCCCCACAGCAATGTCACATGTCACTCCCCCCCACAACAATGTCACATGCCACTCCCCCCACAACAATGTCACATGTCACTCCCCCCACAGCAGTGTCACATGTCACTCCCCCACAACAATGTCACATGTCACTCCCCCCACAGCAGTGTCACATGTCACTCCCCCCACAGCAGTGTCACATGTCACTCCCCCCACAACAATGTCAAATGCCACTCCCCCCACAGCAGTGTCACATGTCACTCCCCCCACAACGTCACATGTCATCCTCACACAGCAGTGTCACATGTCACTCCCCCAACAGCAATGTCACTCCCCCCACAACAATGTCAAATGCCACTCCCCCCACAGCAGTGTCACATGTCACTCCCCCCACAACGTCACATGTCATCCTCACACAGCAGTGTCACATGTCACTCCCCCCACAGCAGTGTCATATGTCACTCCCCCCACAGCAATGTCACATGTCATCCTCACACAGCAGTGTCACATGTCACTCCCCCCACAGCAATGTCACTCCCCACACAGCAATGTCACATGTCATCCTCACACAGCAGTGTCATCCTCCCACAGCAATGTCACATGTCACTCCCACCACAGCAATGTCACATGTCACTCCCCCCCACAGCAATGTCACGTGTCATCCTCACACAGCAGTGTCATCCTCCCACAGCAATGTCACATGTCACTCCTCACACAGCAGTGTCACATGTCACTCCCCCCAACAGCAATGTCACATGTCATCCTCCCACAGCAATGTCACATGTCACTCCCCCACAGCAATGTCACATGTCACTCCCCCCCCCACAGCAATGTCACATGTCATCCTCCCACAGCAGTGTCACATGTCACTCACCCCAGAGCAGTGTCACATGTCACTCCCCCCACAACAATGTCACATGTCACTCCCCCCACAGCAATGTTACATGCCACTCCCCCCACAACAATGTCACATGTCACTCCCCCCACAACAGTGTCACATGTCACTCCCCCACAGCAGTGTCACATGTCACTCCCCCCACAGCAATGTCACATGTCACTCCCCCCACAGCAGTGTCACATGTCACTCCCCCCACAACAATGTCACATGTCACTCCCCCCACAGCAATGTCACATGTCACTCCCCCCACAGCAATGTCACATGTCACTCCCCCACAGCAGTGTCACTCCCCCCACAGCAATGTCACATGTCACTCCCCCCACAGCAATGTCACTCCCCCCACAGCAATGTCACATGTCACTCCCCCACAGCAATGTCACTCCCCCCACAGCAATGTCACTCCCCCCAAAGCAATGTCACATGTCACTCCCCCCACAGCAGTGTCACTCCCCCCACAGCAATGTCACATGTCACTCCCCCACAGCAATGTCACTCCCCCCACAGCAATATCACATGTCACTCCCCCACAGCAGTGTCACTCCCCCCACAGCAATGTCACATGTCACTCCCCCACAGCAATGTTACATGTCACTCCCCCACAGCAGTGTCACTCCCCCCACAGCAATGTCACATGTCACTCCCCCCACAACAATGCCTTGTACAGACACTGTGTCACACAGCAAACAGCATGGTAAACACTGACAGCAGTGTCACACACCACAGTAAACAATGATGTTTCAGTTTCACTTTCTAAAGGAGGCATCACTGTGTTTGGACAAATCCATACATGCTACAGCACATCTGCTATGCACATCTGACCGGCAGCATAACCCAACATCTTGACCTTGGGTGGTGGTCTGGACGCTAGTCATTCGGATGAGACGATAAACCAAGGTCCCACGTGCAGCATGCACTCAGCACACGTAAAAGAACCCACGGCAACAAACGGGTTGTTCCTGGCAAAATTCTGTATAAAAATCCACTTTGATAGGAAAAATAAATCAAACTACACACAGGAAAAAATACCAAAAAATGGGTGGCGCTGTAGTTTAGCGACGCGCTCTCCCTGGGGAGAGCAGCCCGAATTTCACACAGAGAAATCTGTTGTGATAAAAAAGAAATCCAAATACAATACAAATATTTGTGAACCTATCATTGCGGATTTCTTCTGCCATTGGACAACACTTATGCTGCCATGGGTTCTTTTTCACTGCACCAAGTGCATGCTGCAAACTGGAACTCAGTTTACTGTGTCACCCAATGACCAGATGCTCAGTTCGATTCTCCAGTCCAACTTCAGAGGAAGGGAGAGATCAGGATTCAAACACAAACCCTCACGAACGATAACCATCACGACCGCCGCCGTGGCTTTCTGAAAAAACCAAACTTTCAAAAGTGTACAAAACCAGACGCTGTCTTCTTTCGGACCTGAATGAAATTCCACCTCTGGGAATACTCTTTCTTGCAGATATGAACGTCACCCAGCACAATACGACGTTTGCAATGATTTTGCCACTGGCAGTGTTCTGAACGTGCCCTCTTTGTCACTGTTCAGACTCTGTTCTGTGTAGGTCCCACACGCATTCCTCCTCATCCCCATGTTGCTTTGCCAAATCGTTTAGCAGCCTTCCTAAACTACTGGTTCCAGCAGAATGTTGGTACATGCACGTCTTACCTGCCATATGATGGTGAAAACATTTGATACAAGTGAAGGTGGGAGCTGGGACCTGCGGCTCACAAACAAGGGAGAAGAAGAAGGAAAGGAGGTGGAGGAGAAGGAGAAAAGAAAAAAAAAAGAAGAGGAAGAAGGAGCAGGAGAAGGCAAACAAGAAAAACAAGAATAAGAAGACAACAATAATGGAGAAGGAGGAAAAAGAAGATGAAGAAGAAGAAGGACAAGAAGAAGAAGAAGATGATGATGAAGAAGACGGAGGAGGACAAGTAGAAGAAGAACAAGAAGATGAAGAAGAAGAAGAAGAAGGACAAGTAGAAGGACAAGTAGAAGAAGGACAAGTAGAAGAAGAACAAGAAGATGATGAAGAAGAAGAAGGACAAGTAGAAGAAGGACAAGTAGAACAAGAAGATGATGATGAAGAAGAAGGACAAGTAGAAGAAGGACAAGTAGAAGAAGAAGATGATGATGAAGAAGAAGGACAAGTAGAAGAAGATGATGATGATGAAGAAGAAGGAGGAGGACAAGTAGAAGGACAAGAACAAGAAGAAGATAAAGGAGGAGGAGGACAAGCAGAAGAAGGACAAGTAGAAGAAGAACAAGAAGATGATAATGATGATGAAGGAGGAGGACAAGTAGAAGGACAAGTAGAAGAAGAACAAGAAGATGATGAAGAAGAAGGAGGACAAGTAGAAGAAGAACAAGAAGATGAAGAAGAAGTAGGACAAGTAGAAGAAGAACAAGAAGATGAAGAAGAAGTAGGACAAGTAGAAGAAGAACAAGAAGATGAAGAAGAAGTAGGACAAGTAGAAGAAGAACAAGAAGATGATGAAGAAGAAGGAGGACAAGTAGAAGAAGAACAAGAAGATGATGATGAAGAAAGAGGAGGACAAATAGGAGGACAAGTAGATGAAGGACAAGATGATGAAGAAGAAGGAGGAGGACAAGTAGAAGAAGGACAAGTAGAAGGACAAGTAGAAGAAGAAGATGCAGAAGAAGAACTAACGGCTAGTCTTGGCCCCCATAAAAGCTGCCCGTCGACGACACGGTTTCTCGATGGTGCGCACAGCACTGCAGACTTTGGGGTCACCCTTCTTCAAGGTCAGCTCTCTCTTCTTTTTGTTGGTGATATCGTCACATGGCTGCCATGCACCCCTCATGTACTTGCAGGCTGGAAAATATTAACTTTATAACAACGTATGCGCGGAGGCCGAAGCTGCGCTGAGCACGTCTCACGCATATCTGCGTGATAGCACCATTTGTAGTTAAACACGCAGCACGCGCATCTGCGTACCAATTTTTGTTTCGAAACAGTCGTTTATCAACAGTCTGAGGAAAAAAAACGCATGGCATTCCACATACCAATCATCCGTCTATTTTTAGACTAGTTTCTGCTGACCTAGTCAGCGTTATCCGGTCGAATCCCCAACTTGAAACAAAGGACTCGAGACAAGACATTTTGCTATCAAGGATGGCGTCGTAACAGATGAGGCGGACGGTCGTGTCACTTGAAGAAGTGCTTCAAGTAGTTGTTCAGAATGACTCTGGAGATGAAGGTACTGTTCAGAAAATGAAGATGAAGACAGAGAAAATGAAGACAATTTACTTGAAGATGTTGTCGTTAAAGATGACAGTGAAAATGATGAAGAAATTTACGATACCGAGGAGACACGTGTAGGTGATGGCGATCCTGATTTTCAACTCGAAAACGGAGAAAGCGACAGTGACACTGACGATTCCATGGTTGTTGATGATCGAAGAAATGATGAACCAGTCAACAACAACAACAACAACAACGTGCAACATGCTGTTGGTGGAAATCAGAGGCAGCAAACGTGGGTGTGCGACATCAACAACTTTCCATGTTCCTGCTTTCACCGGTCAGTTTACATTTTCATCTGTCTGTACTTTTTGAGGTGCTGAATTTAGATCATGCACCGTTCAAACCATACCGTGTGTGTGTGTGTGTGTGTGTGTGTTCAGTCAGTCTCTGTGTGTCAGTCTCAGTGTATATATGCTGTGAACAATCATTGAATCAGTCTATAACACTATGTCTTTGCGATGTGGTTAGCCAGTAAACACACACACACACACATTCAGTTTATAATTCTGACTTTGTGGGCTATTTTCAGATGGACAGAAACTGAACAGAACAGCAAAACAAACTTTGTGAATCTTCAGTGAGGAGACAATTCTGCGCCGAAAGTGACAGTGTGTGCTTCCCATCATCTACTTTTTTGTGATTGTGTGTGAAGCTGAATTTTACATCATTTTACAAGATTACCTCTCTGGATGCTTGAGGTGAGTGAAAGATTTTATTATTACATTGTTATCTGATGTATTGACACATTCTTCGCTATGTTTTGTGTAGATCATAAGTTTTGCTTTTTTCCACTTTGGGTGTCTTTGTTTCCTTGCATGGCTGATACAAAAGAGGAAGAAAACAGTAACAAAAACACAACAGTGTGATAGATGAAAGATTCTTTTTTCCAATGATACCAAACACTTATGCTGAATCTGTAATGAAAGGTAACAAATTTCCTCTTGAAAAGAACTTAAAGTAGCCCATTTCCAGGCTACACACGGCCACTGAACACCTTGTGTGAGGCGAAAATCCACCCAGCTGAGGTACGTGGTGATAGAGTTAAGAGGACATTTTTAGAATAACAAAAAGATAAAGAGTGCTGTTAGAGTGAGAGAGAATGAGAGTCTATTTGTGTGTGTGTGTGTGTGTGTGTGTGTGTGTGTGTGTGTGTGTGTGAATCTAGGTCTAGGTGTGTGCAATGAAGCGTTTGTGAGAATGTGAGAATGCATGTGTACATGCACACATGTTTGAATATTAGATCATATGTACATATCCACGCCCATGCTCACGTGTGCAAATGATTGCAAGCATGTGTTATAAATCATTTCCCATCTGTGAACTACAGCAAACACAGTGACTGTTTCTTTGAGCTGTTTGGATCGTACAGTGGCGTGGTCCTCACTCTTCAAAACACGTCTGAACGTATCTGCTTTCAAGGACATCTAGTTTATGGCATGTGGCACTGGGTATCAGTATAATGTATTGCCATGGGTTCTTTTACATACACTAAGTGCATGCTGCACACGGGACCTCATTTCATCACCTCATCCAAAAGACTGGCTCCCAGATCACCACTCAAAGAGGCAGTAAAAGATCCTGCTCGGTATATGAAACTCAAACCCATGAACACAGGCTTCCTCGTCAGGCGCATTACCACTGGACCACTGCTCCACCCTACGTTGAGCACAGTGGTGTGCTGTGCAGGAGGGGCCAGTCTTGTGTCGCCATCAGGACTGGCAGACAGGAAGAGGACCAACCCCTGGTTCACGTCCATAGCTGGACATACCCAACCAACAAACCTGTGTCCGGAGTCATTCCTGAGGCCTTTGGACAATCCGTGTTTGTTAACTTTCATTTCTGGCCTGTAACTAAGTGTAAGGCCCAACTTTTTTTCTTTTTTTTTTTTTTTTTATTAAACTGAAATCTGCCACCAGGGTTTCTAAAGTTAAAACTTCTTGGAGGTCTCAAGGACCTTTTTACTGAAATTGTACAGGGTAGGAAAATAGAGGATGGAGGCCCTACAAGAAAACCTCACCAAAAAAAAGTTTTAAATTAAAATCTTGGGGTTACCAAGGACTCTTTAGCCATAATCCTACAGGGTCCCAGACTACCTTCAGAGGGTTACACTACACTTGTACCGCACATTCTTATCAAGTCCGCACTGCAGGCAGGACGCACACAAAGGCAGGGATACCTTCTAGTCTTCGTAACCACACCCACCTTTTCCTCCTCGGCCTTTCTTCTTCAGCCTGCGCCTCTTGTTGTTGTTGTTGTTGTTGGCATGGCGACAGGGTTTGGTGATGACGCGGCGGGGCGGGCAGTGGTCAGGGCTGCCGGCTTTCAGCTTTCGTTCCCTGTGTCGTTCCGTCACCCCAGGTCCACAGTCTGTCCACTCTGATTTGCGGCCATACTTACATCCTGGACACATAACAATAATAGTAATAACAATTATACTACTTATAACAATGTGGTGTGGCGGCCTAGTGGTAACATGTCTGCTTTAGAAGCAAGATAATCTAAGCACAGGATCGAATCAAACACTTGCCGGTATTTTCTCTCCTTCCACTAGACCTTGACTGGTGGTCTGGATGCTAGTCATTCAAATGAGATGATAAATCGACGTCTGTACGTAGCATGCAGTTAGAGCTTGTAAAAGAACCAATGGCAACAGAAGGGTTGTCCCTGGCAAAAATTATGTACAATAATCCACTTTGATTGGAAAACAGATACACTTGCAGGCATAAATTACTTTTTCTAAATGGTGGTGCTCTCACTGTAGTGACATGCTTTCCCCGCGGACAGCAGCCAAAATTTCACACAGAGAAATCTGTAGTTACAAAAGAACAATACTATACAATACAATAATGCTATTAATAATAACTATAACTAAATAATGGTAGTAGTAGTAATAATAATAATAATATTGACAATTCTAACGTAATTTTATATAGCACCTATTCTCTAAAAAGGGCTCTAGGGTCTTTACAAAAATGGGTCAACAGACACACACAACCATGCATACACACATGCACACACACATGCACGCACGCACACAGCACATGCACAAGAAGTACACAAATAAAACAATGGAGTGGTGCTGTAGTGTTCCAGTTTCAGTTTCAGTAGCACCACCATTTTGTGTGTGTGTGTGTGTGTGTTTTCCTGCGTGCAGTTTTATTTGTTTTTCCCATCAAAGCGGATTTTTCTACAGATTTTAGCTGTCATGGGTTCTTTTATGTACGCTAAAAACATGCTGCACATGGGACCTCGGTTTATCATCTCATCCTGAATGACTAGCATCCAGACCACCACTCAAGGTCTAGTGGAGAAAATATTGGTGGCTGAGCCATGATTCGAACCAGTGCACTCAGATTTCCTCGCTTCTCAGGCAGACGCGTTACCTCTAGGCCACCACCACATGGGAGACATAAACCCCCAGCCTTTACCCACCAGGCACCTGGACCAGGATTCAAACCAAGGACCCTCAGACCGGAAGTCCGATGCTCTTGGTCTAACCACTCATCTACCACACCTGTCCTTCAGTCTGGTGAAGCCGGAAGCAGTTAAATGTTGGGCCATAAACTTGGCCCCTCTTCTTCCACACTCACTCTGTTCACAACATAAAAAAAAACAAACATCTGAAGTGGTTTTTTAGGGGTTTTTTTTTCCCCCCAGTTCCATGGAGTATAAATAATAAAAATAAAAAACTTAAAATTTCACTGGAGGATATGTGATCTACTAACACTATAAAAAAAATTCTTTGAAGGTTTTTTTTTTTTTTTTTTTTTTGATGTATGAAAACTTTTTTGGAGGGGAGGAGAGGGGAGGTAATGGAGAAAGTCTGGTGGTGATGGTGGAGGTATAGATTTTTTTTTTTTTATCTTTTTTTTTTTTTTTTTTTTTTTACTATAGTGCCACATTCTGTGTTGCCATCTCTCAGTCAACGGTGGCACTCTTCACTCCCTGTGGTTCATCCCAAATTCCCCTCAACAGATGCATGCAAGTTCTTTCTTCTCAGTCTCAGCGCCAACAGTCCACATGAAACTGCACACCAGCAACAACAAGGCACATCCCATTCACACACACACACACACACACGTACACACACACACACACTTCACCACCACCGCCGCCGCGCACCTACCTTTCACTTTCCCCTCCTTCCTCCTCCTGCCTTTCCCCTTTCTCTTCCTGCCCCCACCACCATTGCCGCGGCAGGGTTTGGTGACGTTGCGGGTCGGGGCACAGTCCTCGGGGCTGCCCGGTGCCAGCCTCAGCACCCTCTGTCTCACGTCCACCCCGGGTCCACACTCCGTCCAGTCCGAGTCCTTGGTGTACTCACACACAGCTGATGACACATCACTCGTCATGTCAATAATAATAATAATAATAATGATAATAATAATAATAATAATAATAATAATATTAACACCAACAACAACAACAGCAACAACAACAATAATAATAATAACAATACTACTACTACTACTACTACTAATAATAATAATAATACCACCAACAACAACAGCAACAACAATAATAACAATACTACTACTACTACTAATAATAATAATAACAATAATAATAATAATGGTAATAATAATAATGATAATGATGATGATAGTGATAAAAATAATAACAAAACTAATATAATAACAACAACGATAATAATGACGATAAATACATGTATGTATGATATTCAGCAGTGTCTGACAATGACCATCAGAACAGCACAGGAGGCAACTGCTGTCCCAACTTCTTTTTTTTTTTTTTAATCCTCATTATCATGGGGGGGTGGTGGGAAGGGGGTTTGTTTGTTTTTTTCCCCATCTTCTGGCGCACCAATTGCCCCAGGGTGTCTTGCGGCATGCGATCTAGGAATGTTCAGTGACTGTATACACTTGTCTGGGTTTATTGTTGCTCTGGTGTGTTGTTGCTTGCATTCTAAGCGAGTATAACACGTGATTATTTCTGTCTGGGTTTGTTAATGCTCTGGTGTGAGTTGCAATGTTAACTCACTCAGTACGGCCAGTCCTCCCTTCTCCTCTACACAGACCCCTCGGATGTCCAGTGGGTGTCTGAATGACCCAACCTTTAGCTTCCATCTTCAGAATTGTGGTATTCTTTGTGAACATTCACCTCTTCAGTATAAGAGCCTTCCGCTTGCAATATTTTGATGATGGTAATTGGGGTGAAACGCTGTTAACGTCGTCTCTTTCGCCGTTCGTATGGAGAGAGTTAAGCATTTCTTTCTTTTCGTTCTTTTCCCCCGTCTTTTTCCTTCATGGATTGTTTTTAAACAGCGCAGCAAGTGGTGTTAACAGTTGTATGAAATAACTTCTCTCCTTCTCCCGTTTCTCTACCTTTTGATACTCTCATTCACTCACAACTGTCTGCTTGTTTCTCTATCAATGGACAATATCTATGCATGCATGACTTTAGTATTGAATTAGTGTTTGCATTTGTGTTTTAACTGCTCTAGTGTATTTTCTGTTGGTGTGCCTGTTTGTCCCTCTCTCTCTCTCACCTTTCACTCCCTACTCGTTATTTACAATGTTGTCGATATACACAATGAAGGAGAGCAAAAAATAAGGTAACCGCTACCACGTACTGACTAGAGCACTTTCAGTGATATATGTAAATGAACACATTAGCGAATTATAACCGTTAATGCATTGTATAAATAACCAGGTACACAAAATCTAAAAATAAGTAAATACATGAGTATGTAAAATATTTCATCAAATATGTAATTATTCTTTATCTGTCATCAATATTATAAGTGCTTAATATTTTTTCTAGTAAATTATCTCTGCATTTTTGCGTTAACAGATGTGCTCTAAAATCTGAATTGTCTTATAATGCATTCTCGTTCGAATATGGACTGCAAGCAAAAGGCAGGCTGTGTTTTTTTGAAAATGCTAATGCACATTTTCCCAATTAACAATACCTTATTAATGAACACATGGTAATCTCTGGGGCAGTTTGAACAGTTTATACCAAATAATACATCGGTTACTGACAGTTTTAAGTGGACATTAGTTTCTGTTAGAATTTTTCTCTCAACGAAACCCCAAAATTTGTTTACCTCTGGACAATCATAGAAAATGTGTTCAATATAATCCACAGTGTCCTTACAATATGAACATTTGTTGCTTTCTGTTACTTTCATTTTATTAAGAAGTATGTTTGTAGGGTAAATATTATGTAATATCTTCCAATGGAGAACTCTATCTAGTTTTTTTTGGTACTAATTATGGCTCTGCACCAACCTGATTTGTCTAATCTGACACCAACCTTTCTAAGCCAGAAATTACATGCTATGGGCACAGTGCCCTCCTTAGTTGCATCCAACAACTTCTTTATTTGTTTTGGCTTTGTGTTAAAGAGATTTGCTTCACAAGGTTGGCAGTCTGTCTCCTTTTCCCCATTTTGTATCCACTGTTTCCAGTTCTTCGGGACTGCATTTAATAATGCATTGTATTCAAGTATAATGTAAGCTTTATATTCACCAATCAAATTTGTTATTTCCTCTAATGACAGCAATCGTTTTTCATTTTTATGGATCATATCTTTTTTATTTGCTCAAAGCCATTATCTATCCAATTTTTAAAGAATAATACATTATTTTTATATTTTATTAAGGAGTTGTTGAAGAGCAGCTGTGAATGAAAGTTTCTGCAATTTACATCTGAAGATTCCCATTTACCTTTGCAATCTAAGTATGTTGACATTACATTTTCCCAAAATTCATTATCAATAACATTAATGCACTGTAAGTCTTTTGTTCTACAGTTAATGAAGAAAATATTGTTATCAGTGGCAAATTTATTTAAGTGCCATTTTGGTATGTAGCACCATTTGTCCTGTTCCCTGGCTTCAAAAAGTTTCCCTATCCATTGTAAATTCAGATATTTTTGAAATTCAATAATGTTAATCATATTCAACCCACCCATTTCAAATTCAGCCTCTAAGACTTTTCTTTTCACTTTTTCAAAGGCCTTTTTATTATTAAACCTTTTCTTCCAAAGAAATTTAAACAATATTGTATTTACTTTGTTCAAAACTGCGTGCGGAAGACCAACTGATTGCATGACATATAAAAACTGACTTATTAAGAAGGTTTTAACTACAACGACTTTTCCTACTATGCTTAGATCATGTTTATTCCAGTCCTTTATTAAATTATTCAACCGATCCATCCTGCCCATCCAATTTTCCTCTATGTGCCTTGCCATTCTGTGTGTTTCAAAATATATTCCCAGTATTTTTATTTTGTTAACAGTTGCAAATGGGAGATTATCCTCTTCTTTCTGGGTACCCATTTTTAATGCTTTCGTCTTTTGTATATTCAATTTTAATCCAGAAAAAGTTTGAAACAAATTAAAGATGTTTAATGATTTGTGCATGTCCTCTCTGTTTTTTTAAGAATAAGGTTGTATCATCGGCTAGCTGTTTCACTTAGTGAGGGGTTGCATCAGGAGAACCAGAGGGAGCCTCGACACCTAATATTGAACTATTTCTTATCTTTATGGCAAGGAGCTCAACTGCCAAAACAAATGCTAACAGGGAAAAGGGGCATCCCTGTCGTATCCCACATGACACCTCAAACGGTTCCGATATCCAACCTCCATGATTAACTGAACTTATATTACCATTGGTTATTACAGAGACCCACTTCTGAAAATCCGTTTCGAAACCAAATACTTTAAAAGCGTGTAACAAAAATGTCTTAGAAATAGAATCAAATGCTTTAGAATAATCAACAGCAAGAAGATAACCAGATTTTTTTCGTTTTATTCATATAATTTATTACATCATCTATTGATCTTATTACTGTGGCAATATTTCTTCCCTTAATATAACCCACTTGATCCTCATTAACTAGTATGTGCACAACTTTGCTGAGCCTTTCTGACAAAACTTTAGCTAAAATCTTATCGTCTGAATTTGTGAGTGTTATAGGTCTCCAGTTGTTCAATGTATTTCTGTCTTCTGTCCCAACTATGTGGGCTAGACTTTGATCATAGTATTGCCAACAACACAACCACCACCAACGATGACAATACTACTTCTACCAATAATAATGAATATAAGTCATGAGTATTTATTACATGCTTTACCTCCTTTACACAGGGGCCCATAGTGTGCTGATGGTTCACATCAATATGGTGAAAATAGTTATAAAAAAAACAGTACAGGGCGCTATGATTAAGATGTACATAAAAGCAAGGCAAACGGAATGTGTCAATGACAAAATATGCGCAAATGCACACACACACACACACACACACACACACACACACACACACTCCCTGATCACCTACCCATCTACACTCAATCACACACAGAGACACAGAAAATGACAAAGTCACACACACACACACACACACACACACACACACACAGAGAGAGAGAAACTGACAAAGTCACTCACACACACACACACACACACACACAAACGACAAGCCAGAAAGAATCCCCATCACCCAGACTGTCTGCTCCATCCCTGCTACACCCCCACACCACCACCCCTACTCCCCCAGGAGTCTGACTAACCCCCCCCCCCTCCCACTGCCCCCCCACACCCCCACCCCTACTCCCCCAGGAGTCTGACTAACCCCCCCCCCCCCACTGCCCCCCCACACCACCACCCCTACTCCCCCAGGAGTCTGACTAACCCCCCCCCCCCTCCCACTGCCCCCCCACACCCCCGCCCCTAACTCCCCCACTGCACACCCCCTTTAACCTACCCCCACATAATGTCTAATCCGCACTGCACAAATGTACATCCATCTACAGGCTTGCTCTGCCACACAAGCAAATGTCACAGGCCATTAAAGAAGCCTGGGGCCCTGGTTGTTCCACCCATTTTCTGCCGCATTATGCAATTTCCTGCTCGTTCTTGTTGTCCTGGGTTTCTGGGTTGTTGCAAAAATGGCACTCAAAAAGTTTAGACAGCGCAGAATTGCCGCCGCTAACCTGCTTCTCAGCGAAGGGAGACGAAAACAGAACTTCCTGTGGACGTTTGTAAAAGAGCAGGAATGAAGTGTATTCTACATGTTGGACAAAAAGAAACAGAGTACCGGTACCACAATTTCCAGCCCATAATATAACTTCAAGGCGCAACTTTTTGCATGTGCTCAAATCTGACTGTTGAATCTTATTGGCTGTACGTGCTCCATCTGTGTCTGAAAACTAGGTTCTGACTGCCGCTTGGTGCCACCTCTCTCTCACACACAGTATAAGCTTCCCCTCCATCCACACACACACACACACATATATATATATACACTTATGTACATACACAGTCAACAGTCACACACTCTCTCTGTGTCTCTCTCACACACATGCACACATACATGCTAACACACACGCACACACACACTAGCAAACACACACACACACACTTTTTTTCTTCATTGAAGGCTTGATGTAAAAAAACAATTGTTGCTTATTCAATTTACCATCATGAAACAAAATCTTGACTTGACTTGACTTGATACACACAACCAACATCTTCATGAACATTTTGAATCAACCTTTCACCCTTGTGCGCACTATGGAATCCATTAAGATCTCCCGTTGTATAGTGTGCACATAAACACACTCCTGATGAAGCACTTGTTTTTGTCTCTCTATCAGTTTCTCTCTTCCTCTGTCTCCATCTCTGTCATATTTGTATTTGTATTTCTTTTTATCACAACAGATTTCTGTGTGAAATTCGGGCTGCTCTCCCCAGGGAGAGCTCATTGCTACACTACAGCGCCACCCTTTTTTTTTTTTTCCCCTGCCTGCAGTTTTATTTGTTTTTCCTATCGAAGTGGATTTTTCTACGGAATTTTTGCCGTGGGTTCTTTTACATGCGCTAAGTGCATGCTGCACACGGGACCTCGGTTTATCATCTCATCCGAATGACTAGCGTCCAGACCACCACTCAAGGTCTAGTGGAGGGGGGAGAAAATATCAGCGGCTGAGCCGTGATTCGAACCAGCGCGCTCAGATTCTCTCGCTTCCTAGGCAGACGCGTTACCTCTAGGCCATCACTCCACACACACACACACACATCACATCACATCACATCACATACATGTACATACACTCATACACCCATGTTGACACATGCAGTTTTTGCTGGATCAACCTGACACCAGTTTGAACCCCATAACAACATAACAATGTTGGACAGAGGAAACAAGTGTCCCCATGAGGAATAATACCACACAGCTGCTTCTCCTGTTGCACATTCTGTTCACTCTTTCCCCCTTATTTTGACACGTCCTTCCTGAATCAGATTTTACAGCTCTTGCACAATGGACTGACATCTGACATTGCTGCTTATAGTTATAGTCCAGCCAACCGCACAGGGCCATATCAGCACTGCCAAACTATATAAAAGGTTAAAGCATGTTAAAGAAAACAATCTATCACACATGCACATGCACACATGCGCGCGCACACACACACACACACACACACACAAAGAAGAAGAAGAAGAAAAGGAAAAAACCCCAGCAAAACAAGGTGATTCATGACATTATCTTAACCATTTAGCAAGACTTGGCTGAGCTGAGGATGTCAGCCCTTCGGCTTACTTTATCATCCACAAATAACAAAAAAAAGATTGTAAAAAAAAAAAAGGAATACCTTAAAGACATATAAAAACGCATGAAAAAGATACATAAGACAATATCACTACCTTATCACCAGAGCAAAGCAGCACACACCACAGACCGCAGAAATGAGAGAAGAAAAAAAAAGTCTCAGGGCTTGCTGGAATAATAAAGAAAGTCTAGCACAGAATTTCCAGAAGGCGGTGATGCTGCTTCTACTGAAAGTCCCCACCCCGGCATCCCTCAGGAGTCGACAATGGTTTATTTTATTTCCAAATGTGCTGTCACTCACTGTGACATGCCTAGATAATTATCCTCAGACTGAAGAAAATGCATATGTTCTCTCAGGGTTTGCATTCTCTGTGTGTGTGTGTGTGTGCGTAGCTTGTTGTGTGTGCGTGTGTGTGCGTGTGAGAAAGCGTGTGTGTGTGTGTGTGTGTGTGTGTGTGTGTGTGTGTGAGAAAGTGTGTGCGTGTGTGTGCGTGTGTGTGGAAGTGTGTGTGTGTGTGCATGTGTGAAAGTGTGTGTGTGTGTGTGAGTGTGTGTGCATGCATGAAAGTGTGTGTGTGTGTGTGTGTGTGTGTGTGTGTGTGTGTGTGTGTGTGTGTGTGAAAGTGTGAGTGCATGCATGCGTACATGTGTGCATGTGTGTGTGTGTGTGTGTGTGAAAGTGTGAGTGCATGCATGCGTACATGTGTGCATGTGTGTGTGTGTGTGTGAAAGTGTGAGTGTATGCATGCGTACATGTGTGCATGTGTGTGTGTGTGTGTGTGTGTGTGAAAGTGTGAGTGCATGCATGCATACATGTGTGCATGTGTGTGTGTGTGTGAAAGTGTGAGTGCATGCATGCGTACATGTGTGCATGTGTGTGTGTGTGTGTGTGTGAAAGTGTGAGTGCCTGCATGCGTACATGTGTGCATGTGTGTGTGTGTGTATGAATGACTCTCACTCCTTTCCCTTCTAACCTCCAATGAATTGTTTCCTTCATCCCCATATGTAGTCTCCCATTCCTTTGTAAATCGGATCATTCCTCTACAACATGGTGAATGCAGTTCTGGTGAATACTACACAGATGTGCCTAAATGTTCAACTTACATAGCACATTTTTCACACACACACACACACACACACACACACACACACACACACACACACACACACACACTCTGAGGATGCAAACCTGACAGAACAAATGCAATGTCCCTTTGTCAGACTCCACACTACTTACAGGGCCACAAAGCAATCTTCTTTCCTTTCTTTTTTTTTTTTTTTTTTTTTTTTTTGTTGAAACTGACTTTTAACAGACAGTCTGAGACGCATCAATCAAAACGAAAATGACGCAAAGCTCTACACAGGAACGACTGACCGATCCTTTGACTGCCTTTGGACACAGCAGCGCATCCACCTCCTACCCCCCCACCCACCTCTGCCTCCCAACCACTGCCCACCACCTCCCTCAGCCCCCTCCCCCCTTCCTCCCACCCCCTCATTCCACCAGTTGCTTTCAGTTTGCTTGTCCTAACGCGCAAAGGTCATTGGAAAGGACAGCTGATTCTAACCTTTCAAATCAGTTACTTTTTACTGTGTTTTGAGGCAGCAAAAAAACCAAAAAAATAACAACAAAAAAACCCACACAAATAATTCAATGAAATAATAATAATAGATTAAAAAAAATAAAATAAAATAAAAAGACCAATGAAAAGATATGATTTGATCAGAAACATACAATTAATGTTGTCTACAGCATAACCAATTGCACATACTATCTCGGGGTTCATTAAAAAAAAAAAGAACAATCATACAGCACTATCATCATAATCAATAAAAACATTAAGTCCCTATAGAAGCCTCACATCACTTTTCATTTGCGGAGCTTTTAAATCTGACCACATTTCTCTTCTTCTTCAATCTCTACACTGGTTGCCTGTTTCTGATTGAATAGACAACAAGCTATCCACTCTCACTGCAGTCAGTAGCTCTGGACCAGGTGTCATTACAAAGTCTTACATTCCCTTCGTCTCACCTGCTCCACTCTTCTTCTCAAACTCCACTTCTCAGCAAACCTCTTTAGACCTACAAACAGGGCAAACCTCTTTTGACCTACAGACAGGGCAAACCTCTTTAGACCTACAGACACAGACATGGCAAACCTCTTTAGACCTACAGACAGGGCAAACCTCTTTTGACCTACAGACGTGACAAACCTCTTTAGACCTACAGACAGGGCAAACCTCTTTTGACCTACAGACACAGACATGGCAAACCTCTTTAGACCTACAGACAGGGCAAACCTCTTTAGACCTACCGACATGGCAAACCTCTTCAGACCTACAGACATGTCAAACCTCTTTAGACCTACAGACACAGACATGGCCAACCTCTTTAGACCTACAGACACAGACATCAAACTCTTTGACCTAGACATGGCAAACTCTTTAGACACAACTACAGACATGCAAACCTCTTTGACCTACAGACATGGCAAACCTCTTTTAGACCTACGACATGGCAAACCTCTTTAGACCTACGACATGGCAAACCTCTTCAGACCTACAGACATGTCAAACCTCTTTAGACCTACAGACACAGACATGGCAAACCTCTTTAGACCTACAGACACAGACATGGCAAACCTCTTTAGACCTACAGACACAGACATGGCAAACCTCTTTAGACCTACACAGCAACTCAGACAGGGCAAACTTTAGACCTACAGACACAGACATGGCAAACCTCTTTAGACCTACAGACAGGGCAAACCTCTTTTGACCTACAGACAAAGATCTTTTCTTTTTCTTTTCAAGCCCCAAAGACATGGAAAAGACTCCCTGGCAACCTCCAACACTCTGACGACCCCGTCTCTTTTAAATCTTACCTAAAATCTCAACTCTTCTTCTCTCGGCAATAAGTTTGACTGGGCCGTTCAAACCAGAAATACTCCCATACATGTGGTATGCATATGTTTGTGAACGCATATATGCATGCAAGTGCCCAATTATCATGAAAAAAATATTTTCATGGGTTTCAACAACAAAAAAGTTCTCGCGCTGGGACTATACGGCGTAGGGGCGCGTCCCCCAGGTGGCGGATGGGGGAGCCCTCCCTTTGGGGGTTGCACCAAATGATATGAAATAAGGTGCCGTGGACCCACATAGTCCAGGAGAAGGACAACTCTGATTTCAAACCCGGGCAGATGGAGTCCGTTAGCCTCAGCAGGCAGTCCTTCCAAGAGATGGAAAACTCCCAAGAGAAAACCCGGCCAACTGTAAACCGTTACCAGAACAGGAGATCACTGAAGACGGCGCCACAGTGGCCTCTCTAAGGGGCGTGATCTAGTCAAAACCGGCTGTGCACGCACTCTACGACACATGGCTACGCAGACAACACAACAAAAAGTGCAGGTGAAAGGACCAGCAGGGCAGAAAACACAAAAGAAAGAAATGACAAAATGACAGGGGAAAGGCCAGAAACAAAGAAAATGATAGAAAAGAGGAAATTTCTCACACACATTTTCCAAACAGAAGGGATACTATTTCATAACTGAAAGAGCCCCGGCATCCCAACACAGGAAGCATGTTGGCTGGGCACAGCTCAGATTTAGGCCATCGGAATCTTCTTCTTCTTCATGCGTGGGCTGCAACTCCCACGTTCACTCATATGTACACAAGTGGGCTTTTACGTGTTTTTACCCCGCCATATAGGCAGCCATACTCCGTTTTCGGGGGTGGCCATCAGAATCAAAATGGCTGCCATGATTTCAGAAGGCTAGTAATGCTGCGCTTACCAAAAAAAACAACAACAAAAAACAAACCAAAAAAGAAAAAACACAAAACAGCCAAGCAATAATATCAAGTGAACAATTTGTCAATGCCTAATATCACAAAGTCCACTCGCTTTTCAGTTCTGTCAGCCCAACTGCTATGAAACAAAATAACTTCAATTCAAAACACACTGAACTGAGAAATGAGCACCCACTCAAAACATTCCCACCATTCATTTACTTATTTCAACACTCCATACAATTGTGTCAGCCTCAGACTGTCTCCATCCTGCTGACAAGGAAATGACATCAAACACAGAGGACAGAAAAGGAAATCTGCGTACTGAGTCCCCGTCCCATGTAAGAGATACCGAAGCGCAGGAAACAGGAAAGGAAAATGAAACCAGTAATACATGTTCAGCAGTACACTCCCAAAGCAAACCCACTGAGCATTATCTATTCTGTCTTTATGAGTTTCAGTTTCAGTTTCAGTAGCTCAAGGAGGCGTCACTACATTCGGACAAATCCACATGCGCTACACCACATCTGCCAAGCAGATGCCTGACCAGCAGCGTAACCCAACAGGCTTAGTCAGGCCTTGAAAAAAAAAAGAAAGGTGAATAAATACATAAATAAATAAATAAATAATAATTATAATATAAAAAGGTAGTAGTAATGATAAAAATAATAAAATAATAATGTCTTTATGAACTCTTTGCAAATACTTCCATACACACTCTGTTTGAAGTTATCTTGACGCTCGTGAATATCTTAATATTCAGATATTGAACTGTTTATACAATTATGAAGGTGGCAGAGTGGTTAAGATCCTGTTCTGCCAATACAGTGACCATGAGGGTCTGGGTTTGAACCCAGGTCTCACTCACCCTTCCTTCTAAGGGAAAATCAGAGCATCTCGTCATTCGGATGAGACGACAGCCCAAAGTCCTGTATGCAGCACTTACTTGGCACACCAGAAAAGAACCCATGGCAACGACGGGAGCAATAGCCGAGTGGTTAAAGCGTTGGACTTTCAATCTGAGGGTCCCGGGTTCGAATCACGGTGACGGCGCCTGGTGGGTAAAGGGTGGAGACTTTTACGATCTCCCAGGTCAACGTATGTGCAGACCTACTAGTGCCAGAACCCCCTTCATGTGTATATGCAAGCAGAAGATCAAATACGCACATTAAAGATCCTGTAATCCATGTCAGCGTTCAGTGGGTTATGGAAACAAGAATATACCCAACATGCACACCCCCAAAAACGGAGTGTGGCTGCCTACATGGCGGGGTAAAAACGGTCATACACGTAAAAGCCCACTCGTGCGCATACGAGTGAACGCAGAAGAAGAAGAAACTGAAAACTTGTATGTTTGTTGGAAAGTTTGTTTAATCCCTTTATGTATTGATCAAATGTTATCACCTCCCAAAAAAGTTTTAAAAAACAAAAAAAAACCCAAATAACAGGAAAGTAAATGAACAGAAGAAAGTATGTGTAACACAACCATCCACTGGAAGTGGAGTGGTGGCTTTGTGGGCATGTTTCCATCCACCTTGGAAGCCAGAGAATCTGATGGCACAGGACTGAATCCGACGCTCACCAATATTTTCTCCCCCAATACCAGACCCTGAATGGTGGTCTGGATGCTAGTCATTCAAATGAGATAATAAACTGAGGTCCTCAGTGCAGCACCCACCTAGTATATGTACAAGAACCCACGGTAACAAAAGGGTTGTCCGTGGTAACATTCTGTAGAATAATTCACATTGATCATTAAAACAAATACACTCGCAGACAGAAAAAAGAAGAAGAAAACAGATGGCGCTGCACTGTGTCAACCTGCTCGACGTGGGGGCAGCAGCCTGCAAATAAATATGTTGTGACAAAAAGTAATACAATATAATACAATACAATCCTGTACAGCCAAGCACAGTATAGTACAGTACAATGCAATGCAATACAGCTCATTACAATACAGTATAGTATAGTACAGTATGGTATGGTACAGTACAATACAATGCAATAGAATGAAATACAATGCAATACAGTATAACACAACACAACACAATGTACCAAACAACACAACACAACGTACCAAACAACACAACACAACACAATGTACCAAACAACACAACACAATGAACCAAACAACACAACACAACACAACACAACACAACGTACCAAACAACACAGCACAGCACAACACAATGTACCAAAGAACACAGCACAACACAACACAATGTACCAAACAACACAGCACAGCACAACACAACGTACCAAACAACACAGCACAGCACAACACAACGTACCAAACAACACAGCACAACACAACACAATGAACCAAACAACACAGCACAACATAACACAATGAACCAAACAACACAGCACAACATAACACAATGAACCAAACAACACAGCACAACACAACACAATGAACCAAACAACACAGCACAACATAACACAATGAACCAAACAACACAGCACAACACAACACAATGAACCAAACAACACAGCACAACACAATGTACCAAACAACACAGCACAACATAACACAATGAACCAAACAACACAGCACAACACAACACAATGTACCAAACAACACAGCACAGCACAACACAATGTACCAAACAACACAGCACAACACAATGTACCAAACAGCACAGCACAACACAATACAATGTACCAAACAACACAGCACAGCACAACACAATGTACCAAACAACACAGCACAGCACAACACAATGTACCAAACAACACAGCACAACACAATGTACCAAACAGCAAAGCACAACACAACACAATGTACCAAACAACACAGCACAGCACAACACAATGTACCAAACAACACAGCACAACACAATGTACCAAACAGCAAAGCACAACACAACACAATGTACCAAACAACACAGCACAGCACAACACAATGTACCAAACAACACAGCACAACACAATGTACCAAACAGCAAAGCACAACACAACACAATGTACCAAACAACACAGCACAACACAATGTACCAAACAACACAGCACAACACAATGTACCAAACAGCACAGCACAACATACCAAACAACACAACACAACACAGCACAACACAACCTACCAAACAACCTCAACTGACCTGACTTGCCATTGGCCCGCACCTTGTTCCTCCTGCGGGCGTCAGCTCGGCCCAGAACCATCACCGCCACAAACAGCGCCAGTGGCCCCACCAGCCTCATGCTGCTGCTCGTCTGGCAACAGAATTCAAACTATGCCTGACGGGCGCAACAGCCGAGTGGTTAAAGCACTGGACTTTCAATCTGAGGGTCCCGGGTTCGAATCTCGGTAACGGCGCCTGGTGGGTAAAGGGCGGAGACTTTTCCGATCTCCCAAGTCAACTTATGTGCAGACCTGCTTGTGCCTGGACCCCATTTATGTGTACATGCAAGCGGAAGATTAAATACGCACATTAAAGATTTTGTAATCCATGTCAGCGTTCAGTGGGTTATGAAAACAAGAATATGCCAAGCATGCACAACCCCGAAAACAGAGTATGTCTGCCTACATGGTACCCTACATATGGCGAGGTAAAAACGGTCATACACATAAAAGCCCACTCGTGTACATATGAGTGAACGTGGGAGTTGTACCCCACAAAAAAGAGGCAGAAGAAGAAGAAACTATGCCTGCTGGTTAAAGGTTAAGGTTAAAAATCCCCATAGCCTTTTACAGCCATCGTGAATTCATATCTACTGTTCCCCCCAAAACAGAGTATGGCTGCCTACATGGCGGGGTAAAAACGGTCATACACGTAAAAGCCTACTCATGTACATGTAAGTGAACGTGGGAGTTGCAGCCCATGAACGAAGAAGAAGAAGAAGAATATCCACTGTGTGCCAAGTAAGTGCTGCATACAGGACTTTGGGCTGTCGTCTCAACCGAATGACGAGATGCTCTGATTTTCCCCGGTTCCAGTCAGACTTAGAAGGAAGGGTGAGTGAGACCTGGGTTCAAACCCAGACCCTCATGGTCACTGTATTGGCAGAACAGGATCTTAACCACTCTGCCACCTTCATAATTGTATAAACAGTTCAATATCTGAATATTAAGATATTCACGAGGATCAAGATAACTTCAAACAGAGTGTGTATGGAAATATTTGCAAAGACTTCATAAAGACAGAATAGATAGTACTCAGTGGGTTTGCTTTGGGAGTGTACTGCTGAACACGTATTACTGGTTTCATTTTCCTTTCCCGTTTCCTGCGCTTCGGTATCTCTTACATGGGACGGGGACTCAGTACGCAGATTTCCTTTTCTGTCCTCTGTGTTTGATGTCATTTCCTTGTCAGCAGGATGGAGACAGTCTGAGGTGACACAATTGTATGGAGTGTTGAAATAAGTGAATGAATGGTGGGAACGTTTTGAGTGGGTGCTCATTTCTCAGTTCAGTGCGTTTTGAAGGAAAGCTGGGCCCTATTCTCTCCTTCCTCTACCTCAACCTTCCCCAACTGAAACAAGCACCCATTCACACCTGGGTGGAGTGAGGAAAATCAGAGTAAAGTGCCTTTTCAAAGGACACAACACAATGCCGAAACACTCTAACAGGGGCTGGAATCCTCCAGATTGGCGAACACAGCATCAGAAATCCATCATTTAACCAATTCTGCTACAGTGCCTCCATCTTGTGGTGTCATCCCCTAAAAAAAAGTGACATGAATAATGAAGAGAGATGCCATTCCCTGTCAAGTGTTTGTAGTTTGAACAATCTGGAAATTTGGCAGGAACATTTTTGGGATCTAGGATCACTTACCCCTTCATGCCCGGCCATGGCCTGATGCATGAACAATTCACATTCACCTGGCAACAGTCCCTTTACATTCTGTCTGTAGCTGAATCTTTCTACTTTTTCTCTCTCTCTCTCTCTCTCTCTCTCTCTCTCTCTCGTGTGCGTGCGTGCGTGCGTGCGTGCGTGCGTGCGTGCGTGCGTGTGTGTGTGTGTTCTAAAAAAAAAAAAATGCATATTTGAATCACCATTTCAATTATTCTAAGATGTGTGAGACAATATCAATAAAGAAGATAACAAAACAATAAATAAATAAATCTTCACTTTTTTTTCAAAGACAAGAACACGCTCACACACAGAGATGAGAGAAAAATGAACAACAAACAAATATACATCCATCCATCCATACATACATACATCCATACATACAAACATCCATCCATCCATCCATCCATACATACATACACACATCCATCCATCCATCCATACATACATCCATCCATCCATACATCCATCCATACATACAAACATCCATCCATACATGCATACATCCATCCATACATACACACATCCATCCATCCATCCATACATCCATCCATACATACAAACATCCATCCATCCATCCATCCATACATGCATACATACATCCATACATACAAACATCCATCCATACATGCATACACACATTCATCCATCCATCCATCCATACATACAAACATCCATACATACATACATCCATACATACAAACATCCATCCATCCATCCATACATACACACATCCATCCATCCATCCATCCATACATACAAACATCCATACATACATACATCCATACATACAAACATCCATACATCCATCCATACATACACACATCCATCCATCCATCCATACATACATACATCCATACATACATCCATACATACAAACATCCATCCATCCATACATACATCCATACATACAAACATCCATCCATACATACATACATAAACAGAAGACAGAGGACAGGCATATTTTAAACTAACATTCAAACAAAGGAAAACTAAATGTCAAGACTAACAGGCTGCTAGAAAAGACACCTTCTCTGAAAAGAAGAAAAAGCCTGCAGCTGAATCTTACTGATTTTCAGCTCTTAACCCTTTCAGTGACAAGCCTATTTTATATATATATATATGCCCAGTGACAACTTTTTGCCAAGGGATGTTAGAGTCAGAAAGGGTAATAATGTTTTTAAAATTCTTCCATGCAAACTACAAAAAGAAAGTATATATATGTATAAATTAATTTATCTATTTATATATTACCTATATTTTTTTTCTGAAAGACAATGAGCACACTATCCAAATATGACAATTTCACATTCACTTAATGATACTGTGACAGGAGAATTCTTACAATGACACGGATGTAAACCTCCATCTTGGAGGCACATTTTTTTGCACACCAGAAGGGGACGAAAATCTCTGTCTTTGGGCACTCAAGGGGTCCATTAAATCTTGAAATCATGACAATGGGGCAGGCTGAGCTGGGGTTGGTGGGACAAATTGTCCTGACCTGCTCCAGGGGTGTTCCAACCTGACCTAGAATGGATTATTCACTGCAAGGTCTCTGTTTTTTCAGTGTTGTTAAAAGTTTCATTTTGGTCAACACTGTTTGTAGAAGAAATATGATGCATTTCTGAGTGATTTTTAATTTTCTTTTTTCTTTTGTGTGTGTGTGTGTGTGTGTGTGTGTGTGTGCGTGGGTGTGCGTGACAAAGTGGTTGTGTGACAACCTAAGTTTTCCTTCCTCAATATGTGTCATAACCTGCCCTGGGAAGGGCATTACTGACTGGAACACTTGGGGTAATTTACTTCAACAACCAATTACAAACTTTCAAGGGAGTGACAACAGAGACAGAAGAGTGGATCGTAACAGTACACAGAGCACAAGAAATGAGAGAGAGAGAGAGAGAGAGAGACAGAGACAGAGACAGAGAGACAGAGACAGAGAGACAGAGAGAGAGACAGAGAGAGAGAGAGACCAATGCCACTTAAAAAAAAAAAAAAAAAAAAGAGGGGTTGTGGGGGGGAACAGATGGAAAGAAAAGTTACAGGGACACACAAACATGTGAGCTGTATCATGTCCCGGAGTGGAGGCTGGGGGGGTGGAGGGGTGGGGGTAGGGGGGTGGAGGGGCATAGCCAGGAGAGTGAGGAGGTTGTGGGGGAGTGGGAGGGTGAGGGGGGGTAACCCCCTGATGATTCACACCAAGACAAATATTGGTCCGCCAGCTAACTATTTCCCCCACAGCGCTGGCCCTGTAATCCCTTGGCAAGGAAAACACAAGCTAGGTACACACACACGCACACACACACACGCACACATGGACCCTGCCTACACCCCTCAATCAGTTGGATCGCCCCAATTACCACACCATCAATGAACCAGAGCAGACATTATACACAATTACCAGGCTGCTATACTGCTGCTGTCACCAAGGCGGCAAAGATTCATGTTTCTATTCTGTATCTTCTTGTGTACACCACAGACCACACCACAAACACTGACATGGTTCGGGTGACACAGTTTGAGAGTGAATAAAATGTCATTAGCAGAAAATTGTCCGGCACAGAGCACAACAGACAACTACACACACACACACACACACACATATATGCTTTCTTCTTTTTTCAGTCTTCTGGAGACAACAACCTGGTTAATTTCAAATGACACCAACTTAATATATTAGCTATAAAGAAAACAGTTATGAAATTAAGGTCAATATATATATATATATATATATATATATATATATTACAAAGGATACTGTCTCAAACAACACAGCATCCATTTAACAGGGAGGGCAATACTAATTATGGTAATAATGACACAGTTTATACCAGTTCTGACGGCACAAGGCAATCCGAACAGATGTGCAGTTGACAGATTAATATAACAGGGCACACATCCACGAAACAGAAGGTTTTCATAACAAGTCATAAATTTGTAAAATATACAATGTTCAGCTGTTTCTCCCCACAGGTAGGTCACATATCAATACTGGATTTCACACAAATCCATGCTGACAAAACATTTATAACTATCCACTGTTCAGAAAGGTGAGTGGCTGTCCATTTTTACAGCAGATTTGAGCCTGCTCTTAAGTTACCCAACACACTATGGCAGTATGGCTTGACTACAGTAAGTTGAGCTCTTTCTTCTCACCTGCATAATTAACTACCTTTACCTGTCTTTTGACCTGGGGTTACAGCATCTCTTTAATACTCTCTCTTTCTCCTCCCAACCCCCACTTTCACCCCCCTCTCAAATCCTGTCCCTCCCTCTCTTTCACACAAAAGCTTCTTATTTTGATATCAATAACTGGGGAGAGAAAAACAGAAATGAATAAATACAAATTGAACAGTGGGGGAAAAATCCACTCTCACACTGCACTCTGCCCTATAAATCCAGTTCTTGCAATAATCATTCTAACCCTCCAAACACACAAACCAGGGTTCGAATTTAACCTTTTTTTCTTTTTTCCTTTTTTTAGTGCCAGTCAGGCACTCTGGACAAAACATTTGAGTGCTCAATTGTTGTTTTGAAATGAAATAAAATGAAATAAAATCTTTGACTGAGTTATAAATTGCAAGTATGCTGATGCTTGGAAAACAACCTTCAAAATGTCCACACACCTGAACCCCATGGGCCTGATGATAACAAGGATTAAAATATTTCTCTGCATATGGTCGTTTATTTTCTCATTGTGGCATCCATAAACATTGTACACACACTCGATGCATACATTCATGACTAGAATTTAAATATCAACTTCAGATTATGCAACGGGCGCAAGAGCCGAGTGGTTAAAGCATTGGACTTTCAATCTGAGGGTCCTGGGTTCGAATCACGGTGACGGCGCCTGGTGGGTAAAGGGTGGAGATTTTTCCGATCTCCCAGGTCAACACATGTGCAGACCCCCTTCCTGTGTATATGCAAGCAGAAGATCAAATACGCACGTTAAAGATCCTGTAATCCATGTTAGCGTTCGGTGGGTTATGGAAACAAGAACATACCCAGCATGCACACCCCTGAAAGCAGAGTATGGCTGCCTACATGGCGGGGTAAAAACGGTCATACATGTAAAAGCCCACTCGTGTGCATACAAGTGAACATGGGAGTTGCAGCCCACGAACGCAGAAGAAGAAGACCAACTTCAGATTTACTTATGTACATGCTGCAACCATGCTCAAATCACACAGCTGATGTACCATGAATTCAGTCAGAGTCACTGTCACTCTCTTGATCTCTGGGCCCACAAGGCATGGTTTCTGGTCATCACAACCTCTCCCCTGAGAACAACCAATGTTCCAGCTTGCTTTCTTGGTGTGTCTTTTAATTAATTTTCTTTCGCCTATCAGTTTTTGAGTGCCAACTGGGCACTCTCGACAGAAAAGTTGCATGCCTGAGCCAACATTAGGTAGCATTTGCACCCGGGCACATGCAAAATTTGAACCCTGCACACACACCCTGCCCCAACCTCTCCTCCACATCCATCAATCTATCCTTCACCAGTGTAGTGTCCAACAATCTCCAGATCTCTGTTCTTCACCAGTGTACTCTCTAGATCTCTATCCTTCACCAGTGTAATCTCCAGATATCTCCAGATCTCTGTTCTTCACCACTGTACTCTCCAGCAATCTCCAGATCTCTATTCTTCACCACTGCAATCTCCAGATCTCTATCCTTCACCAGTGTAATCTCCAGATCTCTATTCTTCACCAGTGTACTCTCCAGCAATCTCCAGATCTCTATCCTTCACCAGTGTACTCTCCAGCAATCTCCAGATCTCTATTCTTCACCAGTGTACTCTCCAACAATCTCCAGATCTCTATCCTTCACCAGTGTACTCTCCAGCAATCTCCAGATCTCTATTCTTCACCAGTGTACTCTCCAGCAATCTCCAGATCTCTATTCTTCACCAGTGTACTCTCCAGCAATCTCCAGATCTCTATTCTTCACCAGTGTACTCTCCAGCAATATCAAGATCTCTATCCTTCACAAGTGCACTCTCCAGATCTCTATCCTTCACCAGTGTACTCTCCAGCAATCTCCAGATCTCTACTCTTCACCAGTGTACTCTCCAGCAATCTCCAGATCTCTATCCTTCACCAGTGTACTCTCCAACAATCTCCAGATCTATATTTTTCACCAGTGTAATCTCCAACAATCTCCAGATCTCTGTTCTTCACCACTGGACTCTCCAGATCTCTATCCTTCACCAGCGTACTCTCCAGCAATCTCCAGATCTCTATCCTTCACCAGTGTACTCTCCAACAATCTCCAGATCTATATTTTTCACCAGTGTAATCTCCAACAATCTCCAGATCTCTGTTCTTCACCACTGTACTCTCCAGATCTCTATCCTTCACCAGTGTACTCTCCAGATCTCTATTCTTCACCAGTGTACTCTCCAGCAATCTCCAGATCTCTATTCTTCACCAGTGTACTCTCCAACAATCTCCAGATCTCTATCCTTCACCAGTGTGCTCTCCAGCAATCTCCAGATCTCTATTCTTCACCAGTGTACTCTCCAACAATCTCCAGATCTCTATTCTTCACCAGTGTAATCTCCAACAATCTCCAAATCTCTATCCTTCACCAGTGTAATCTCCATATCTCTATCCTTCACCAGTGTACTCTCCAGCAATCTCCAGATCTCTATTCTTCACCAGTGTACTCTCCAGCAATCTCCAGATCTCTATTCTTCACCAGTGTACTCTCCAGCAATCTCCAGATCTCTATTCTTCACCAGTGTACTCTCCAACAATCTCCAGATCTCTATCCTTCACCAGTGTACTCTCCAGATCTCCTCTATTCTTCACCAGTGTACTCTCCAGCAATCTCCAGATCTCTTTCCTTCACAAGTGTACTCTCCAGCAATCTCAAGATCTTCATGATTTTCTGTGTGACCTGTTTAAGTTTGACAACCTGTTTTCAATAAAAAGAATTAATCTATTAAAAAATAAATAAAGCCAGATCACTTTAAAGTTTTCAAAATCTATTTTTATCAGACAGATTATTATCATAATACAGTGATGACCCAATCACAAGCTGAAGCACTGACCCCATGGTGGGCAAGACATGCACTATTCCCATCACAAACAGATGCACACATGCCCTGCACTCACACACTGCATGTATAAATATGTGTGTATGTGTGTGTGTGTGCATGTGTGTGTGTGTTTGTGTGTGTGTGTGTGCGTTTCTGGTAAGTTTGCATGTGTGTGTGTGTGTGTGTGTGTGTGTGTGTGTGTGTGTGTGTGTGTCTGTCTGTCTGTCCATCTTTCTGTCCTGTCTGTGTCCACCATTTTCATGTGTGTCTCTATGCGAGTGTTGATCATGTGCTGTTTGTAAATTCATACTAATCTGTAAAAAAAAGTGATGTGCTCTCTCTCTCAACCTCCCTTGCTGTCTTTCCATCTCTCCCTCCTCCCTCTCTCTCTCTCCCTCCCTCTCTCTCTCCCTCTCTGTCTCTCCCTCCCTCTCTCTCTCCCTCACTCTCTTTTTCTCCCTCACTGTCTCTCAGTGTCACTCACTCTCTCCATGGTCTCTCTCTCTCTCTCTCTCTCTCCTTTGGACCCTGGACAGGCCACTACTTCACAAAAATTCAATCAGCTGTAATTCATTGATTTTAACAACAGACCCATTCCAAATTTCAATCAAATTTCAAAGCTCTAAAACACACCAGAACATGTCAGCGTCCCAAATCTGAGACTGATCTCTGATAAGATAAATGTGGACTTGCAGCCTGGTAGATGACATACAGTGACGTTGACAGACCGACACAGCCAATAGTGTTCCTACACCTGCTCCTGACAGTGGCTGCCTTCATAATTGGGCTTCTGACCATGAATAAACATGCATCCCTCACTCTTTGTAAATGGACAGGGCACATTGCGTATTGATCGTGCGGGTCCTTGAGAGAGTCTAAAAAAATTTTTCCCCTAAAATTAACATAAAAAAAACAGTGAAAATCCTGCACTGGACCTTCAGTCAAATGCTGGGATCATCTGCCACAAAGAGTTGTTTCCCTTTGACACATCTGGGGGGGGGTGGGGGGGGGTGGGGGCACAGAAAACTTGACAAAAATGACAAGAAGGTACACCTGCCTTTGTTTCTATGAAGCCTTCAAAGCTTCATTTTAATGAGCAGCACTGGAGTGACCTGAGACTGCGACCCCTAGAATTATGGTATATATGAGTCCCTCTAGAATCATGACATATATGAGTCCCTATCTGAAGTCCCTCTAGAATTATGGTATATATGAGTCCCTCTAGAATTATGGTATATATGAGTCCCTATCTGAAGCCCTGTACAGCAGACTGAAAACGGTCAACACATACCCCCCGACCCCACCCCCACCCACCCCCCATCCCCCTCATCCCCCCTCCACACACACACACACACACGCACACGTACACGTACACGTACATACACACAGATAAGTGAACATGGTGGTTTGTGTGTGTCTCTCAACAGGTTAAAGCAACGAGTTGTTGCTTTTCAAAGCTAATTCATGAAATCCTGTTTAAGCTACAATCTTTCTTTTTTTTCTTTTTCTTTTTTTTTTTCTAAACCATGTCTTCTTCACCTTACCTGGTCACTGCTGGAAAGAATTCACCCTACTGTGTTGGGAACTGACACAAAGGGAGTGGGGGTGGTGAAGGGATCATGGGTGAAGGCAGACTAATAAATTTTAACTGGCCATTACACTCTCAACAACCGTTTTCATAATTTCATTCACCATCCAGCTTTTCTTTCATGAAAGAATCCACGTGAAACTGCCCTTGGAGAATTATAAACTGTCATGCATCATTGCCATTTTATTGACTTCCACTCCACAGGGTATCAAAGCGTTTTTGTTGTTTTGTTAATGTTTTATCCTACATCAGTGTTGAACTGATGATAAAAGAAACTTGGGTTATCATTAATGACACAACACTTCAAAGCACTGCAATGTAACTTTCATTATAATTTTCATCATTTTCCAGTTTGCTATCATCTCCATAACAGTTCTATGGCAGCTGTTAAAATCAATAAATTGTGAACGTATTTTATAAATCTGTACAAATTACCTATCACAAAATATGAATTTTCCAATATAATCTGGCCAGCGGGTGTACCTTTTTTTTTTTCTCTCTCTCTCTCTCTCATCTTTTGTTTTCTTCCTTTATGCTTTCATTACTGTTTTCCTCCAGTTCCGACAGATTCAGTTCTCCTTGAGACTTGCTCTCACCCTTGGCTTGTGTGTGTGAGTTGGTGCATACAAGTAACCACTGATGATGTGGCATGTGTGTGTAGTGTGTGTGTGTGTGTGTGTGTGTGTGTGTGTGTGTGTGTGTGTGTGACTGTCTGTCTGTGTATCAATTGCATGCGAGAGAGAGAGAGAGAGAGAGAGAGTGTGTGTGTGTGTGTGTGTGCATGAGAGAGGCAGAGAGAGTTTGCATATGCAAGTGCTCTCTTATGTGGCACACATGAGAGAGAGACAGAGAGTGTGTGTGTGTGTGTTGTTGTGTTTGTTATTTTGTATACTATTGTGTGTATTCTTCTTCTTCTTTGTGGGCTGCAACTCCCACGTTCACTTGTATGTATATGAGTAGGCTTTTACGTGTATGACCGTTTTTACCCTGTTATGCAGGCAGCCATACTCTGTTTTCAGGGGGTTTTGTGTGTATGAATGTGTTTATATGTCTGAACATGTATTTGTATGTGTTTGTGCACACACATGTATGCTCTTTCAAATGATAATGGAAGAGCGGTTAAAACACAGCAAAAATCTATGAATAAACAGGTCCCCTTGACTGGCATTTTCAGTGTGTTCTTGACATTTACTGAACCAAACTTTCTGAAGGCTATCTTTTTTTATGTAAAGATCTGTTGTGAGAGTAAAAGGGAGGTATTTTCCTCTGTGTGTGTTCTGTTGTGTTGTGTTGTTCTGCGCTGTGTTGTGTTGTTGGTGTTGTTGTTGGTGTTGTGTGTGTGTGTGTGTGTGTGTGTGTGTGTGTGTGTGGTGTGGTGGTGTTGTGTGTGTGTGTGTGTGTGTGTGTGTGTGTGTGTGTGTGAATGTGTGTATGAAGCCGGGAAGATAATGATTTGTATATCTAACATGACACATTATGTTTTCATTTAAATGTGTATATAAAAAAAAATATATTACTTAACCCAACTGTTATACTACACAACTGAGGCACGGTGCCGATTCATTTCACTGATACAATGCGTCGGCGAACTCTCCACACACAAATCGTAACTTGTTCTTGAACGAACAACAAACAGAAGGTAGAAGGGGGGAAAATGCGAAACCATGACCTGACCTGGGCCAGGCAAAATCAGCTGGTATTTATCAGGCCTGCACACAACAGAGTGCACAAGCACAGGTCAACACAACACTCCCCTTGTTCCAATGATTGAACACTCCCTGCAAGTACAGACGAACCCCAATCGCAACACTTCAAGAAAATATTGCACACTTACTTGTGAGGATACAAGTCACTACAACCCTGTGTTTGCCACTGCTGAAATTATCTCTTTCTCCCACGGCGTATGGGATCGACGATGCTTCCCGTCGATACTGATGGTAACGCTGAAGACTGTTGCAGTGAGAAATCCGATTACAAAAATTGTAGCTGCGCGCGTGGAGCGCCTGACGTCACGCTCTGAGCGCCGCTTGCAAGGCCAAAGGTCAAGTCCGTAGTCAGCTGTCAAAATGACCCTTTTTTTTGTCTGACGTAACATTTTCATTACAGGATGTACACACGGCTTTTTCACACACACACACACACACACACACACACATATAGATATAATATCCAAATTATGTATATGCCTGTGTATAAAGTATATAAGTTGACTACACACACACACACACACACACACGCACACACAATATATATATACACACAAAGAAATCTTGGCAGACTGATACTGATAATGGCACCACTGGCCAATTGTAACAGATCTACCCCCTCTCTCAAATCTCCAACTCCACTCTGGTAAAACCCGTGAAAAAAAGGAGAGAGAAAAAAAGAACTTAAATTAAAAAAAAAAAGTTTTATTTTTAAAAAATGTCTAGGTGGTGATATTTACCGGCTGTCTGATGTCAGCCTGCGCAAGTTGTATATCAGTCTTTATCGTGGGCTAGAACAGACGCATTATACCCTGGAACTGCACGTCAGTTGTTTCCCGGCCACCAGTTGAGACTCACTGGCACTGATCAGTCAGTACTCAGTGTCAACAAAGTACAGTAGGCCCTGTGTGTGCTTTCTATGTCATTGACAGCAACGTGAATTCCATACTGAGACAGGTCCTTGCGACTGTGCGTAATCACTGATTAATTTCAGGTACCGAGACCGCACGCACTGGGTTACACATTAATTCACTGAGACCATCATGACGGATTCTTGAACATCTGGAAACCGAAACACACACACACACACACACACACACACACACACACACACACACACACACACACACACACATTTCTGTCACTGGACTAAGTGGGAGTAAGAGCATTAGGCAAATGGAAAGGGATGCTTTTTGTTTTTCCGTCAGTGGGCCTATATCAGTTCAATGACTGATCTGATTAACTGATGGTCAATAGTACTCAGCAAGTTTTTCCAGACGAGATTTTGTAATTGTTGAATATTACATACTGAGCTGTTTCTAACGTGACATTTGAAATGCCCTCGGACAAGCCTCCAGTCAGTTGTAAGCAGCTGAACAGTTGGAAACACCTGTTTGAACTTGAATATAATAAATACACTTAATTGATTCCACGATGTGTCACATATAAGCTCAGCGGTGAAGGACACCACGTAAATTCCCAAAGCAGTGGAAATAAACGTATTTGGGATTCATACACTCTAGGGTGTACTTGGAAATGCAAACGGGCCTGACGGGGGTAAAATTGGTCCGCCGGTATCAATTACTCGCAACCCGGTGGAAGCATCCAAATTTCAAGTTCTCCTCGTTTGCTCATCATCTCAGTGGTTGTGGCAGCGTGTTCTCCACCAATGATATCCCGCCACAAACACGCCATTATTTGTTCTAATGATCGCACAACTACGGCAAAGACTCCCAGTCACAAATGGCCTGTACAATTTGTCTGTTGGCAAATCACCTCGTACAGTACGCCATTTACCTTCCCGAAATTGGTTGCGCCCCGCACATTACCAGCGTATATAACTCGTCAAACGTGCAGAGGAATAAAACATTCCGTATGCGTGCACTTTTTCCATACAAATAATTATACAGTCGGTGTTGCGCCTCAGAATGACTCAAAGCACTGCGCGGTTTGGACTCAACTGGATTTGGCCCAGAAACACTCCCCTTGGCGTTATTTTAGGGCAGGTCAATATTTGCTACACTTCATGCCTCATATCTTCTTTCTTCTTCTCAAGTTCTTCTTTGTTCGTGGGCTGCAACTCCCACGTTCACTCGTATTTACGCGAGTGGGCTTTTACGTGTATCAGTGACCGTTCAGTTTACCCCACCATGTTGGTAGCCATACACCGTTTTCAGGGGTATGCCTCATATCAACTCCTTTGTACCCCTTTTCACTACTGAAATATCTTCTTGGAATATTTCGGGAAAATCAGAATAAATCTGGAGGTGGCAGAACTAGAATGACTCCACCCCATGTCCCTAAAAGACTCGAAGGGAGTTATTTGGAGACCCGGGCTGTAGTTAACTGCCCGGAAATGACTCCCCGTGGAGTTATTTTGGGCTGATCCTAAACACACTCCTCTTGTGTTCGCGAGAAGTCGATCTGGTATTGCGGCCCCTATGAATGATTGTTGAAGTCGAAAAGATAGCAGCCAACACTGACCCATCATGAACTGCTTTTGGAATGAGAACTGGAATGTGATGCGGGCTGTCCAAAATTAACTTGACCCAGTTCCATCAGGTTTTAGAACTGGGACCACTGGTGCTGCCCAAGCTGAGTGTTTCACTTGTTCAATAATGCCTTGCTCTTCAGTCCTCTGAATCTCAGCCTCAACCTTGCCCTGAGTGCATAAGGCACCGTTCTGGCTTTGTCAGTAGAATTTTGGTTTGCAGTTGTCTTCAATGTGAAGTGTGACTGGACATGACAAAACATAACCCAATTCATCCTTGAACAGGCTGGGAAATTGGTCCCATTCTGACAGCCCAGATGGTGGTTTCATGGTTACTTGGTTCACTAGAATTGCTGCTTCCATGTTCAATTCCTAGATCCAGTTTCTGCCCAGTAGATTTGGACCACCTTCACTGGCCACAATAAGAAGTAGATTGCAGACTTGCCTTGAAGTGAAACTAGGACTTCAGCTTTTCAATGCACCGGAATCTGTTGTCCAGTATATGTTTTCAGTTTTGTGTCACATCTAGCCAATGAAATGTCCCTTCCCCATGTATCGTCAAAAGCTCTATCATTGATGAGAGTGACTGAGGCTCCAGTGTCAATTTCAAAGACCACAGGTTTTCCTACGACCTGTATCGTGTCTGTGTATGGCTTATTTTCTCTCTTGTCAGTGTACATCACCACTTATATCTCCTCATGATCTGAAATGAACTTCTGGGCGGACAATCCAGTTTTGTTCCTTGAACGACAGACAGCTGCTAAGTGTCCAACTTTCTTGCAGTGATTACAGTGTAGTTCTTGACAGGACAGCTTGCAGCGAAATGCGCCTTACCACAGCAGTAACACTTGGTATTTTGGGTTTGCTCATTACTGGTTTTGCTAGGTGTTTTTCAGATTGATGTTTTTCTTTGGACTGTGTTCACAGCAGGTGCAGATGGTAGTTCAGCAGAGCACTGTTGGTGATGAGCTACAGAGTGGCTTGCAGCTGTGTCCATGGCATGGGCGATTTCCACTGCCTTCGGAAAGGTGAGATCTTTTTCAGATAACAGCTTCTTCCGAGTTGTGGTGTCAAAAAGGCCACATACAAATCTATCTTTCAGTGCATCTTGCAAAAACTCTCCAAAGTCACATGTGAATGCTAATCGTCTCAGGTCTGCTGCAAAGTCGTTCACAGTTTCCAGCTCATTCTGCTTTCTGTTGTGAAATTTGAACCTTTCACCTATGATAAGTGGCTTGGGTGACACATGCGCCTGAGGATGGCAATGAGGACGTCATTCATTGTTGTTGGTGTGTCTGGTGAGCACAGTGAACGAAGCAGTGAATAATATTTGGCATCAGTAACTGACAAGAATACACTCTTCTGTTTATCATCAGTAATGTCGTTTGCTTCAAAGTACATAGTCAGGCGTTCAACATGACACTCAAAATTTTCAACAGCAGGATTGAACTCATCAAACAACAACACAACAACAACTTCTAATGTCACAGTGGAAAAACAATTTGCAGGTTTGTTGACTGATACAAAATGGCGTCACCGTCTCTTTCTAGCATGAAACAAACAAGTACGTATTTCTCCAAGAACTGTCTGTCTTGTGAGAACTATTACACAGAAAGCAAATAGAAATGTATTTTGGTTCTTCTCTGAGTGAGTCCTTTGGGAATTCTCGTCGCCAATGTGGTATTTCAACCTACAATGAACACACATCAATCACAGTCCGTTCGTGTTATGATTTATTCCTGCCAAACGACTCGCGTAACCTCTCGTGAGTCATCAAGGGAAATGACCCAACATTTTTGTTTTTTGAATAAACAAATTTGTGCTTTTCGATTAATAGACTGAAACTTAAGTTTTAAGGGCATAGAGTCATTTTATGGCAAGGGTTGGACTGAGTCTTCCCACCAGGATCTTTTCAGGCCTTCCCCAGACGGAATGACTCCATGGAGACAACTTGGTGGTGGGGTCATTGTGGGGCATCACACCGGTTCAGTGCATTCTTTGTTGTTTCTAACAGGGGACAAAAGAAAAGAAATGACAGCAAAGACTCTTGGGCCCGACCGGTCCTCTGATGACAGACCGACTTCCTCAAAGCATTCACTGAGTGGAACGATTTAAATCTGGTTCAAATGCCGGGTTAATCAATTTCACCTCAGTGAAATTTGTTAGTTAGTTCGTTTAGTTAGTTTGTTAGTTAGTGTGTGTGTGTGTGTAACTCAGTTTAGCGTAAACCGTGCACGTTTGTGTACTTATGTGTATGCGCATGCTCGCGTACTAAACTAAGTTTCGGGCGGAGTGCAGACTGAGTGGATGCATGAGGTGTTTGTGCCAGTGTGTGTGTGTGTGTGTGTGTGTGGAGGAGAGAGGAGGTAGCCCCTGAGCGAGGGTGTCTTTTAATTTCGTCGTGGGTTCCATTGAACGAATCCAGTGTTTCCTTACCTGTAAACAGTGTGGGTCCGTGTAGGCGGGCCACACTGGACGTGTGCACTGGCACCCTGACGTGCCAGTGTCCCAGTCACCGGCAGTTGGACGCACGTGTGTGTGTGTGTGTGTGTGTACCCGGACCAGTGTGTGTGTGTGTGTGTGTGTGTGTTTGAACGTAAACTGACTCAAGCATGTGTCAGTAATGATGTGTACGCCGGCGGCGCGTTCGCGCGCGCTTTCCGAGTGGGCCAGGCGAAAGTGCAAAGAGGTAAACCCCGCACTGGGGTGGAAAGAGAGAAGAGGATCGAGGGATCAGACAGAGACCCCGAACGCCGGTGTTTGTTGCTAGTGCAAACGTTCACGCCGCACTCACGTGCGTCTACGTCAATCAGACGCTGAATGCCGTTTTGGGGTGCGCCGGGTTGTGTGAACAGGTATTAACCTCTGACTAGGAAGTCAGTTTCCGTTGGGATGGTTCCTCCAGGCTGGAGCCTGACCTAACCGTCTTTAGGGTGTCGTTGCAAAGTTGGCGTGAAGCTCAGATGCAGCAATTGGCCTGAGGCCAAAGTCGCGTATCCCTTTTGGGAACAAAATTGACTGACTGTACACGAACCTCAAAGCCCCAGTATGGCCGTCTGGCTAGGGATGGTCAGTTTCAGCCGTGAGAACTGATGACAATTTTTGCGGACGGTCCAAAAGCAGACCGTAATTGAGCAAGTCAGTAATACACGTTCTCGGCTGTTGCCGCTGCAGTGTCACTGCAGTGACAAAAAGCACGGACTCAAACACTGACGTCAGTCGTCAGCTACTGATGAACTAATTCAATTACGTCAGTCATTGTCTACCGCCGGGCATTGCCGCGCGCTTCAGTGTAACTCACGGTCATCAGTCGAACTCAGTGGCATAGTAATTTTGACATAAAATTGAGTCGACTGAGTGAAAACCGTGATCAGTCGACTGACTAACCCAGCGTTGAAACTGAGTTGACTAAATAACGAAAACGATTGAGAATTTGTTGAATTAGGAACATTTGACATTATTGCACAGTTATAGTTCAAAAGTTTATTTATTTATTTTTAAACAATCAGCCGTTAAACACAACACTGTCGTCCGAGATAAAGAAAAAGAAAAAAAGTTCATGACATGTCATCAACTCAGTGTCACATCTGGAAAAAAAGAAATAAGAAAAAGAAACTGAAGAAACAAAGTTCAGCCGGTTCATGACATATCATCTTGACCACCGTGACGAAGTTCCTCAAATCAGTTATGGTAAATCAAGTAAGCCAGAGTGCTGAGGCACACAGACCTATAAACAGAACGATCTCAGTATAAGTCCGTGGTGCCGTTGAGGACGCCCTTCCGTTTGACTGCGGGTCATCTCCGGCCGAAACGGAATCGTCGTAAATAAACTGAAGAAAGAAGCAAAGAATACTACTCCAAAGCCATAGAAACAACAAACAAACACTAAAAGACTACATAGACACTTGAAATAACACTCAGTGTAGATTGGACAGCTAGTGCTCGCCACAGTACCAGTTTACAATAATTGATCACTACCTAATCGCCAGAGCAAAGCTAAACATCCGATAGTAGGTATGCATCATTTCCTGCGGAAAGGGGGACCGAAAAGTGTCAAGGCTTGCTGGAAAAAAAACAGAGAGCTAGGGTGGGGGAGTGGACTGGGAGGGCATGAAAAGCAGACAAGTAATAGTGAGTGAGAGAGACAGACAGACAGAGAGGGGGGCGGGGGCTCCAGGAAAGACATTGGTTGCAGAGAGAGAGAAACCTGATGCCACCACCACACCTCGTCCACTCCCCCTCTCTCTATATATATGTAGGTATATATATATCTTCTTTTTTTTCTTTTTCTTTTTCATTCAAAACAAACACACAGAACTATGACAAAATAGTGAAATTGCACCTTCAGCCGACTGACTTTCCCCCCATACTACTGGGAGCATTATCTCCCCTGCGTGGAACTCGTGCACGCGGGGAGAGATGGTTGTCAACGGTTGGTTGGTTGCTAACCGCCGTCTCGCGGCCATCGCTAAGGAAGCCCGAGCAGCGAGCGTGCAAGCGTAAAACACCCCAGAAAAAGACCGAGCGTTTCTCGCGATTTCTCTCCACCTCCACAAACTGAGGCTTCTACTTTTGGAGGAGGAGGAAGAAGAACTCCGCTGCGCAGAGATAAAAACGAAAGGGAGAAAAAGTCCAGGAACATGGAAGTTTCACGCGCAGCCAACGCGCTGAAAAACACAGTGCGAACTGTAGAAGCCGATATCGCCGACATCTTGCAGAGTGGTAACTTCTATTGCACGGAGGAGATCGCCCGCGAGCTCACGTCCATCAAGAATGGTTTGGATCACCTCAGACTGGATGGCACTTTGCTGGGATCCGAGGAGTGGAAGGGGACGTTCGATCCCCAGAGCACCAGTGGTGCCCTGGCTGGTTAGTGTCTGTACGGTGTGTGTGTGTGTGTGTGTGTGTGACTATGTGTGTGTTCATGTGTGTGTGTGTGTGTGTGTGTGTGTGTGTGTGTGTGAGCGCGCGTGCATGTGTGTGTGTGTGTGTGTGTGTGTGTGTGTGTGACTCAAGACTGGTTTATTGCCGATACTCCGGTACAGAATTCATTGTTTGACATGTGCAACAGAAAATAATAACACAGAAAACAATTAAAAACAATTAAACTGAAGTTGAGAAAGTTATGAAAGTATGGAAATAAGAATATGATCACACTCCAGGCAATAATGCTTGTGTGTGTGTTCATGTGTGTGTGTGTGTGTTTGTGTGTGCGCGTGAAGGAGGGATTGAGCGAGTCTAAATTCCTGCATCAGTTCTCTCAGCCTTCTGTCCTGAAACAGTGTGTGTGTGTGTGTGTGTGTGTGTGTGTGAGGTTGTGTGTGTGTGTGTGTGGGGGGGGGGGGGGGGGGCAGAACTCCAATGTCAATTCACTCAGCTTTCCATCTTGATGTCTGTATATCAGTTGTTTTTTTCTTGCGTTTTGTTTGTCTAATTATACTTTTCTTATGCATTTTGTCTCTTCTACTCCACTCTGTAAATCTCTGCATCTTATTTTCAACCTTCTCTTAACTTCTAACAGTATTTTGATCTTCAACATGTCATAATACACCACAGTTGAGAAACAGGACAAGAAAGAATCTAAGTACATGTGATCAAATCACACACACGCCAGCATTTTCTCCCCCACCACTAGACCTCGAGTGGTGGTCTGGACACTAGTAATTCAGATGAGATGATAAACCGAGGTCCTGTCTGTAGCTCGCATTTAGTGCACATAAAAGAACCCATGGCAACAAAATGGTTATCCCTGAATTTTGTTTGTTTAAAATGGATGACTCTACCACAGTAGTGATGTGCTCTCCCTGGGAAGAGCAGCCCCACTTTTCACACAGTGAAATCTGTTGTGACACATTAATACAATATCATATACAATACGATACAACACAACAAGGAGATCAACATCATATGGAAATACTCCCACCCATGACATTAATTGTCACCTTTTGTATTAACACAGGAGCAACCGGTGTGCTGGACAAGGCAGCAGCACGTCTGTTTGACTACAAGAGCCAGCTGGGTGCTGTCTCCATGGGCCAGAAACAGGAGAACGAAGTGAGGGAGCTCCATCAGTGGGCCATCACCAGCCTCAAACAGATCCAGCAGGTACCAGGGTGTTGATGAATGAACGACAATTCTTAAAATACAGTGTTTTTTTTACTTTCATTGTACACTGTGTGGGTTCAGCAGACTTATTTTTGTCTTAAATTATTGTCATTATTCTTCTTCTTATTCATTACATTTACTCAAGATTTCTTGTATGCCTTGAATTCTGTATGGGAATCATTTTTTGCACATTTTCTACTGTTTTTATAAATCAGTAAATAGATAAACATGTCTTGCAAACAGCAACTCCAATTCCGACTCTTTGGGTCTCACAGACCCACACTTTAGAAAGAACAAAACACAGCAGCACAAAAATGTGCACCGTTTACTCACATCCTTTTTTCAAACTCAGCCTCAAGCATACCAGTCATTTTTGGCTCCATGTTTCATGAAGGCAGCCTTGGGTTTGCATGCATCCTCAGCCCCATCCCAACCCCCTTTCCCCCAAGAATGACATGGGTCTCACAGACCCATGACATATCAGTAGGGGAGCACTGCTACACGGTTCTTGTGAGAATGGGTCTGACAGACACATGATGCACAGATAGGGTGAATTGCTTCTTTGGCGAGACTGGGTCTTGACAGATGACAAATACATGATGTAACAAGAGAGGCAAGGCCTTCAAGACTCACTTGTGATAAATTAAGTCCCCTAGCATTAATTACAGAGTAATTTCCCTTTTTTACTATCTGCACCAAAACGTTTGCAAAATAAATAAAACTTCCATGCTTTGCAAAAGAAGTTCCTGTTTGAACAAAAAATGATAATAATGACTCCTCTTGTTGTTGTGTCAGAATAAGAGGTCAGAGTGCCAAGTTTAGAGAATACAAAAAATATAAATATAACAGTAAATGCAGTTTGCATATAATTAGGCTTCTTTTTTGACTCACTTGTGTAAACAAAATGAGTATGTTTTAACCCGGTGTTCGGTTGTGCCCATCCCACAGGTGCAATATTGTTTTAAACAAGATGACTGGAAAGAACTGAATTTTTCCTATTTTTATGCCAAATTTGGTGTCAACTGACAAAGTATTTGAAGAGAAAATGTCAATGTTAAAATTTACCACCGACACACAGACACACGGACACACACACACACACACACAACCGAACACCGGGTTAAAACATAGACTCACTTTGTTTACACAAGTGAGTCAAAAATAATTTAGTAAATAACGAAGCACAGTGAAAATTAAGATGACAATCATAATTGATTGCTTGCCCTTTTCTAAAGCTGGACATGCTATCAGATTCAATGAACGTGCATATTCACATATTTTATGAATGGCTTTTTATTGACTGACACCCCTCTCTCCTCCTGTAAGTGTTCTGAGTAGTCCTGAGCTAAGATAGCTTTAGAATGACATGCAATGGAGAGAGAGAGAGAGAGAGAATGCATACAAATGTTTGTTTGGTGCTGTGAATGTGTGTGTGTGTGTGTGTGTGTGTGTGTGTGTGTCCCTGTTTATGTGTGTTTGTGTGGGTGTAGATCTTTCGAAAAGTTTACCACATATGTAAAATGACGCCTTTTTTCCTCAAGGATTTGGAGCCGTTCACATATGGAGCCACGGACCGCATCAAACAATTTGGTGATCACATAGGTGTGACAGACCGCTACACTGGCTACCGACACAACCTCACACGGGGATCTCGAGACCCATTCAAAATGGAGACGTCGTGGATGGATAAGGGCCGCACAACTGGTTTCATGAACCCATTATCTCGATCAAACACAAGTAAGGTTTCTACCCCCAGTGTGTGATTCTTTCATCAGATTTGTTTGAAAAACCAAAGTACTTACTGCAAAGGATGCCGATAATGTAATGACTATTTCATCAGATTTCTCTGAGAAACTGTCTCTCAGAATTATAGTAATTTTTGGAAAGGTCCTTTACTCACTCCGGATGATGTAATGCTATAACAGTTTCAAAAATTAAAAAAATTTCCATGTTTTCCTCATGGGGTAGCATAACAATCGTAGCTACACCAGCCACTGCAAATGTGTCAAGGGTCAAATGGAAAGTTTCTTCATGAGATTCTATAACAACACACCTGCCAGCGAGTTCAGCACCCCACATGACAAGCTAATCTGCATATATATCGAAAAAAATGTTGCAGGTGATACAAGTGGAAATTTTTGGAGCAAACTAGATCACGACAGTGGCTTTTACTGTTGCTGAAGTGATTGAAATGCTTCAAACTTAAGGTTTCAACATCGACAAGGATGAAGACATTAATAAAGTATCTGCAGTGAAGAAAGCTGCCAGCAAGAAGGTACTGACAGTGACTCAGCTTCTGAGAGCAGTGAAGAGAGAGAGGGGTGGGCGTTCACACGACGTGAGAAGAGGGGTCAGTTGGTCAAGTACAGTGAATTTCATTCAGTTACTTTATGTTTTGTATTTTTTGTGATTTTTTTCCTAACCCTAACAAATGGGTCATCTGTAGGGAAAAGCAAGGGAGAAAACTATTCGTCAAGAGTGAGTTAAATTAATATTGGGAATTTTGTTGTTGCTCTAAAATGACAGGAAGGATGTGCAAAATATTAGAAATAAAAATAGAATATAGTAAAGTGAAAAAATCCACTTTGCTGTTTTGACATGAACCAAATCACATGACTGCGAGTGGCAAGTCTAAAACATTTGGCACTGGGGAGTATTTTTCACATAGAAACTTGGTGGCAAAAGAGTGAATGTTCCTCTTTCAGCACTGGGCATTCCAGGCAGAGAAACACAGGGGCGGCCCCAGCTGGAAGGCACCCAGTGGGGCAGCGTTGCTCCCGATAACCTTGGGTCCTTGAGGAAAGAGGTTCGCTTCAGCAATGACAGAGCACCCATGGTTGTCAACAAGGGTGAGCCAGTTGCCTTTTCTTTTCTTCTGGTAATCATCCGGTGGTAACTTTGTGTTATGGGTGGGTGAGAGTGACTGATTGTTGTAAGACAGAAACGTTTGCAGCCTGTCTTGTTTTTGTCTCTCTTATTTAATATGTAGCCATTTTGCTATTCATGATTTTTTTATGTGAATGTTTGTTTTTTTCTAGCATTAGTAGGGTAGGTATGGGTAATTGCGAACAGCGTGTAATTGTTAATGATTCGTGTACCGCCCCACTTCGAAGCGTCCTTAATAGTTGCATTTCACAATTTAACGTCTGCTTTCACCTTTTTCAAGTACCTTAATGAATATCCATTTCCAAGAACCAGTCAAACATCAGCTATTTCTGCGCTCTTTCTTCTCTTCACGCACCACTGCTGCCCAAGGTTACGAACCTGGCTCTCAAAATCCTAAAATCAAGGGAAGCATGTTGTAGAACTTGAACTTGGACACAGTTTGAAAAAGTTGATTTGATCGGATATGTTCAATGTGCATTACCAGTGATGGGGGAATTTAAGAAAGCATAGTCGTGACAGATCAGAACGTCAGTTTTGACACGAACCTGCCAAGATAGTGTCGTTTGCAGTTAGACCATATATTTTTACGCGAGTCTTTTTGCGAACGATGCTGCACAGTTACTGAGCAATCTCGAAAGTGTGTTTGTGTACAGTGTGTGTTGAAATGTCTGTTTGTGTACATGTGTGATCAAAATGTACAACATTCTGGTGTGATGTTCCAATGATATGTCTAATGAGTTAAAGACCTGCTTATGTTATAATTGTCTACATGTACCCAAAGCAGTCATTTGCAATTAGACTTGCCCATTCGCATTTACCCTCAGTCACTGCTGCTTTTTCAAATGTCGACAAAACGTTGAAAAGAATGAGCAGAAGAACTGTTCCTGGTGCAACCAGTTGGAGAAAGCCTTCAAAAAGAAAAGAACTACGTTTGAGTATTGTACGACATGTTACCTTTACAGTATACACGTTGAGCTGGTCGCTTCTAGTGGACTGTTTGCAATTAGGCTTATCTACACTAATTCATGTCTGTTACAATGTAAAATTTAAATCAAAATGTAATAGCCAAGGGAAGAAAACACAGGAAAGTTTGGAGCTGGGGTACACGGCCTGCTTTACTGATGCACATACCTCAATAAAATAAAATAAAGATTTTTTTGCTTAAGTTTTTAAACACCAAAATGTCAACATGGAAATCCATATTATTCAGAAATACTCTCACTCATGCTTAGCAGCTTGAGACATGTTCACCCACTTCTTCAGAGAATCAAGTTATCTCCAGTTTTGGAGACTTTCTGACAATTGATTTGTGTTCACAGAAGGGGCATCATTATATCCCTTGGTCATGCACAAGACAGGATGACTTCCCCTGGCTTACTTGTCAGCATTACATTACAGAAAATTGTTCTCTTGGACATATGAAAATAAATTTAGGAAAAAAAAAAAAAAAAAATCCTTTCCCAAAAGTATCCTCTACAGGAAATGGACATTATGGCTAATGAAAAAGTACATAGCCTGGTGTGTCAGCATTAGTCAAGCTGTATTTGTGGTTAAGTGGTACAATTATGAACCAGCTCCCTTATAAATTTTTTGGGTGTCATTCCTAAAGTGCATTGTCACAATAAATAAAATGTGTGGAAGTACTTTTTTCCTATCTTTATGCTAAATTTTGTATGGAAGCACTTTTTTCCCTTATCTTTATGGTAAATTTGGCATCAATATTAGCATTTACAGATAATATGAAAATGTTACAGTTAACCATGGACACACACACAGACAACTGAAACACTTTAATTGCATGGACTCTTGTTGAATGTAAACGCATATGTGAGCCAATTAGTGAAAACAGAAAAGAGAACATTACGTTTTCAGAAGTTTGGAAGACAAAAGACAACTTTTTATAAACAGGAATGAAGTGACACCTTAAAAAAAAAAGAGGTAAAAGCTTACAGACTGAAGCATGGATTTAATGGGTTTGGACATATTGTGTCTTTTTCTGATTATTTACTAACTTGCTAGGACTTTTGACCTGAAATAAACACGTCTTGTCTTGTTTTGACTCCTCCATAGGTACAGACCACTATCAACTAGAGACCTCCATAGTTCCCAGTCGTGTGTCTTTCCATATTAACTAGCTCCAGGAAAGGCATTCTCTGATAACAGGGGCAAAAAGAATTACCTTGCAAAACCCAGGGCAGTGATGTTTGATTACAAGCATACATATTTTTGTTTGTTTATCTATTTATTTGTATGTATTTTTGTTTATTAATCATTGTTGCACCAGGCCATACAAAAACCCAGGACCATAATGTTTGATTACAAGCATACACATTTTTATACATTTGTCTGTATTTATTTATTTATTTAATCATTGTTACTTATACTGTAATATGACCCCCTATTGTTGGCTGGGCTGCAAGCTACAAAATAAATACACCCCAACTGACTACTATACAGTGCCTTGTTAAATCTTGTTGAATGCAAACAGCTATGGTAATATGTAAAATGAACCCCTCCTCAAAACAAAACAAAATGTTAAAAAAAAAAGAAAAGAACGAAACATTTCACATATGCCATCTACACCCTCAGGGTACCGCACCCTGGACACGCTCTACTCCCGAAGCAACACCTTCACGGCACCAGGCACGCGGGCAGGTGCCGCACCGAATTTCAGCGAGCACATGCACACCATGCGGACCCTCAACGGCATGAACGCTACACTGGCCAGCCGCCCTGGCGAGCGCAACCAAGAGATGATGACCACCACCGCCCGTGGCCCTCGCGCCATGTCAGTGCAGGAGCAGGCGGGAATCAACACCACCTTCCCAGGCCGCACCGAGTACATGCAGCGCTACGCCTCGCCTGCTGATATCACCCGCTGCAGTGACTTCCTCATCAACCCAAAGCCAAACATGCAGATCCACGGCCGACCCCTAGGCAAAGCCTGCTATCAGCCCAGCTTCACTGAGTACCAGACTCGCTTCGACTGGCCTGACGGGGAGAAGATTGTGAAGCTTCCCTGGCTCCGGAAGTAAGACTGGTTGGCTGCAGTAAGGGGGCAGCACTGGTTTTGACGAGAGGTAATCAGGAGAATGTGTCGTCACTTTGTTGGGGGAGTGATGGTTCTTTTTTCATAAGATTCCCATTTAATTTTCTTTTCTTTTTTTAAAAAGAAGTAATCATGGAATGTGTCACATCACTTAACTGGGGATTGACAAGTTTTTTCTGTTAGTTTACATTAGGTGGTTGTTTTTTTTTCAGAAGGTAATCAGGGAATGTGTCAAGTCACTTTGCTGGGAGTGACGGTTCTTTTCCATTAGAAGTTTCATTTGGTTGTTGTTGTTTTTTTTTCCAAAGGGACAGTGTTGGATAGGCTTGTGCTGCCCATCAGAACAGTCACTGATACTTGTTGGGGACACAGTCAATGTGTCAATGAGATTCATGTTCATGCAAGATAAATGTTCATGATCTAAACCTGCATTTATAGCAAGAGTTGTTAACTACTTTTTCAGTTCCTTGTGATCAGGAAAACCTTGTAAAAATTACATATTTTGTCATGAAATCATGGATTCCCTGTTACCTGAATCTATGTTCTCGGAAGATAAAACTGCAACCACCTTCCTTGCCGGAACATGATTAAAAAAAACAGAGAATATTTTCTGTTGGTCATTACAATCCATTGTGGCTTTCATGAAGTTTTGTCAACTATTTTTGCAGTTCCTACTTCATTTCTTGCTTCACATAGGTCTTTTTAAATGAATTAGAAAGAAAAGGAAAACTGTGGCCAAAAACACATTTTCCTTCGCAAATATTGTCAAAAGACTTATGGTTGCCCCTTAGCTTATGGTAAAATACAGAGTGAAATTGATTGTGTGTATAAAAATTGATAACCATATGTGCTTTTGCAATTCTCTCATCTGTATTGTGTCCACTGTTTATTGTTTACCTTCTTGGTTTTATTGTGGGAGTCATTTGAATGTATAAGCCACTAGCTTTCCTGTTCTCAGTATGACAAACCACGAGTTATCTGTCCTGCTTTCAACTCCAAGAGATTTTCACTTTTAAGAGTGTCCACAAGAAAATGTTTACTCAAATTACATGCTCAGTTATGCCATGGAACAATTCCTTTAACATTCCAGAGAGTCCAATGAGATGTATAACCCTGCAGAAATGTTCATACTTTTTTTTTCTTTCGTCAATGCTAAAAATAAGTATGGACTAACGAAAACTATTGGCTGTACAGAAGAAACTCTTTTATTATGAAATAAAAGGCTGTCATCCTCAAAAGCTTATAAGACAGCACGAAAATCCAAAGCGAAATGTCATGTAGAAAATGGAATAGTTTACAAGAACATGTCCGCCAATAATAAACAGAATAGGAACTGTTTAGTCTTAAACTTTCTACCCTACCACCATCCCTCTGCTTTTCACAATTTAGAATGAGGCTGTACATTGGCATAATAAAATAGGTTGTATATACTTTGACTTTGATATATGTGAAATATATGTAATATATATTTATATATAACATACCCCCCAAACCCCCTTTCTTTAGTTTTTGTTTCAAAAGTATATTACTGCTTTTTCACTGGTTGATGTGTGCCACACTGTGATAAACCGACTGGGAATGAAATACATACATTTACTTAGTCAGTATTTTCTGTATGTGCTCTTGGGTAATAGGAATAGAAGTTGTACAGGTCAATCATGTTTGGAGTTCTCAAATAAACAGTACTTTTGTATTGTTGCTCTCATCTTTTTTTGTCATGTTTCATTGTGTTTTGTTGGAATATTTGTTCAGAGCAAGCGGTTGAAATATGGCTTTAAAAAAAAATTTGACTGATGATTTTCTGTGTCTAACTGCTGAAATAAAAGTTTTAAAAAATTTTGGATAGTTTGGAATGAATGCGGGGTGAATGGTACTTGTTGATGCTACAGACAGCATTTCGTTTGTGAATTTGGTCAACAATTGAGAGAGCACAACAATTATGCAGCCTTTAGATTTTTTTAATATTATTTATTTTTACTTCTTTTTTTTTTGTTGAACAAAGCAGCATTTGTTGTCATCTTTCACTGCACATGGTGTGTGGCTGATCAGGATGGAGGCTTCAGTGGAGGGGTCTGCCCGGCAAGAGTTCAGTCAGGGCAGGCAGCAATGGTCACCAGCTTGTCAATGATGGCTTGTAACTTGTACAACTCACCATCCTCCCATTCTGAACACACTCCACCCTGAACAAAGCATTTTTCAAAGTTGTATAACACAATTCATGTATAGGGACTTTCAATAGCTTGCTAGACCTTCTCGTATTTCTACAGACAACTGGTGCAAATCTGGTGGGACAGGGAAAGCGATGCAGTCATACACACATTTTTTACTGTGTAGCCTGTGATGAGCTCAGTAATTTGTCCAAGTGGTGGACAGGTCCTTTGGAGCACACCTGCCTATATAACGGTAGAACAGAATGCACTGCATGTGTGCTTGAACGCAAACATGCTACTGGGGATTGGGTCAAAGGAATTTACAACATATTTAATATCATTTCTTGTCCTATGCCAAGGAGACAGACAGCATTGTGGGCCCCTGGCTGCAGAGCTCAGTGCAGTATCACTGAAGTGTCACAGCCTCGCCATGCTGTGGCCCACTTTTCTAATAAGTGGCAGCTGCTGGCAGTAGAAGACACCGGGCGTATAGTTATGACTGAAAATTGCTGACAGGAATAGTTGCATGTGGATATAACACACAAGTGAGTTATGTCCAATACACATATTTTCAGTTCTCTGAACACACGAGAATCAAGATATAAACCTGAATGCCAAAAGATTTACTTGCACACGCAAAAAAAATACACACATGACTGCACTCTCAGTGTAAACACGTTCATCTGCCTGGCAAGAATAACTATCACTGTGACCCAACACTTGACTATGATGTAACACTTGCACCTGCCTTTCACTTAACAAAATCCTGTCATAATTCAATTACGTTCACTTAAAACAAATCCTTCAGCCCAAGCCCTGCAAATACACAACCCACTGAAACTGGCTTTTATGACCTGTTAAGAGTGTCACCTGATGACTGATCAGTGTGTGTTGATATGGTAATCATGTGCAGTGCACCCCTTTCCTCCCTTTGTCCATGCTCCTTGTTGGATGTTTGCTGATCTCAGTGCAGTGCAACTGTACCTGCAGCAACAAACGTTCTGGTTCAGTTTCAGTTTCCCAACAGGGCATAACTGCATTTGGAAAGAATCTTATATTTATAAGCTACTCCGCATCTGCTAGTGCCAGGCAGATGCCTGACCAGCAGCACAGCCCTATGTACTAGTCAGGCTTTCATTGCATGCATATATATATATGTGTGTGTGTGTGTGTGTGTGTGTGCCTATCAGTCTGGATTTCTTCACAGAATTTTGCCGGAGGACAACACTTACAATGCCATGGGTTCTTTTTCAGCGCACCCTGTGCACAGAACCTCAATTTATCATCTCATCCAAAAGACTTGATAGTAGATACTTTATGTACAACACACACACACAGACAACAATGTGAGACACAGGTTTTTCTCTCTCCAAATTTACAGCTGACAGGAAGATTTAAACAGCAACACCAAAAAAAATGTTTGCGAGATATGTATAATAACAAAGTTTACACTAACAACCAACGTGAACACCAACACAAAATCCTGAACTTCTACTAGTAAGCATAACAAGTCTGTCAGGAGACATCGCTCAGTGCCCTGGGTCTTTCAAGAACACTGTCGGAAAATCTCCCTGTTGCTGTCTGGTGATTAATAGCTCCATGGCAACTCTACAAACATGCCATTGAGTTGATACAACCACCATAGAACATGAGAGAAATAAAAGAAAACAAAGAAAGAAGCCATAATAAAAGGGCTTCACAGATGTGATTTACCTGAACAATATCCAAGAAAAATCTTTATGAAACAACACTGTCTGGTGCCTTTTTAATTCTCTTGTGCTATTGAACCTGTAGACAACTGAAATAACCTTATCTCTAAGCAGAGTCTGTTTCAGTAATCCTCATGCTGTAATCTTAGCTCAGTCATATCTCAAAAACATTTGGAAAAAAATTTATCATCATTTACACCTCTACTATAAAAACTCATAAATGGTAACCTTAGTTTATACAATGCAACTTACACAAAAAATACATGTACACACACAAACACACAGAGTTTTGATCAAAACATACTCCAATCAAATTGCTTACTACACACACATACAGAGACAACAGATATTTTTCTCTCTTCATCACAGCTGTCTGAAATACTTAAACAGCAACACTAAAAGATGTTAGACATGTACACATTAACAACACTAAAAGATGCTAGACATGCACACAGTAGCAAAGTGGATGCTAACAACTCACTTGTAGCAAACAACCACCAGATCATGAACTTATCTTCATCATAAAATTTTTAGTCTGTCAGAGGACATCACTCAGTACCCTGGGTCTTTCAAGAACATTATCAGAAAATCTCCATGTTGCTGTCTGGTGATCTCACAGATCCATGGCAAACATGCTACAGAAATGATATAATCACAACAGTTTCAAAAAAATCTTTTTCTATACTAATGTTGGTGGTTACAAAAAGAATATTTTCAATTACTGATCTTAGTCAAATTAGTGGATACAAAAACAATACCTTCTATTACAGATCTTAGTAATTACAGAAATATTTTCTGTTTGGTGGTTACAAAAATAATATTTTCTATTTACTGATCTTGGCAGTTACAAAATAATATTTTCTTTTTTATGTTGGTGGTAAACAAAAAAACCCAACAACTTTTATTACTTTTAGTTTTACCAATTTTGGTGGTTACAAAAGTAATATTTTCTATTAAATTTATCTTGGCTGTTACAAAAACAATATTTTGTACAACTGATCTTGGAGGTTGCAAAAGGAATGTTTACTATCACTGATCATGGTACCCATGGTGGTCACAAATTTTTTATTTATCTTTAACATAATTTTTTTTCTATTGATCTTGTTGGTTAGAAAGCAATTATTTTCTATCATTAATCTTGGTGAAACAACAACTCTACACTCTAGGTCCTGTATTTTCCATGACACACCATGAAAGGAGCGCAGGGCACAGCTTTGTCATGTTGTCACAAACCTAATGGACTTTCTCATTCCCACCCACCATAAGAAATACAGAAAAATTGCACCTCAATTCTGTGGCTTTCATGCTCTGCTCTCATGATGGCCTTAGTTCCACATTAGTTCTAAGTTCCCGTTCATTGCCATGGGCGCCTGTGTTGAGCTGACATCAAAGCCTTTGGGGTTTCCCCAGATGGTGTGCTGGAAATGTTGAATCAGAACTGGCACTACTGATTCAGCGATTTAGTATCATGTTGGGGGAGAGAAAGAACGATGCCCAATAACAATGCGGATCCTATACAAGCAACCAAACTGTATACAGAATCGAGAACTTTTTGCTCATTTCTCAAAGTCTGTCAGGAGACATCGCTCAGTGCCCTGGGTCTTTCAAGAACACTGTCGGAAAATCTCCTTGTTGATGTCTGGTGATCTAATAGCTCCATGGCAACTCCAGACATATGCCACTAAGTTGATACAACCACCAGAAAGTCTTAGTGATAACATTTTAATCAGGTTTATTCATTCTATTAAAGTTTTAAATTGAAAATTCTCACTTTAATCTGCCTGTTCACAAAGAATTTTTTAAAAATCTGGTTTATTCATTTTATACTAAGTTTAAATTGAAAGTTCTCACTTTAATTTGCCTGTTCACAAAAGTACTGAAAATTTCACCTGTTAAAAGCTCTCACTTTAATTTGCTTGTTTCAGAAATGGTGAAAATTTCACTGTTAAAAACTCTCACTTTGATTTGTTCATGAAAGTACTGAAAAATCAACTATTCACAAAATTAGAGAAATTTTCATCATCATTTATACAGATGACACCTGTGTTTTCTTTCCCACTTACCACCACACTTGCACTGAAAACACATATCTCACCCACACTCTGACAGAGCCAACCATATATTTTCCTTTGAGAAAGTTTGCATCTAGTTCTTAAACTTGAAGTAATCATGATAGCGTTTGTCAAATCTCAGGAATTAGCATTATTTTAAATCATAGTAATAAATACAAACTGCAAAGAGCTATCACTTTTAACAGGGGGGTGGGGGGTGGGAGAAAGTGCTGTACTTTTATAATTCTTTTATCCATATATTTCCTTTTTTGCTCATTAATATTTCATGATTATCATTCTTTTTCTCCACCAATTTTCATTCTTTTATTTATCTATCTAATAATCTATTTATTCATCATTTTTGTTAAAATATTTCTTATGTTTATTCATGTATTTATCTATTTAAAGTTTATTTCACTTTATTTTCCTTCAATGCCTAAGCGTGTTGGGTTATACTGCTGGTCAGGCATCTGCTTAGCAGATGAGGTGTGACGTATATGGATTTGTCTGAACACAGTGACCTCCTTCAGCAACTGAACTGAACTGTACCTTTATTGCAACTTCCAAGACAGTACAGATAGATCTACGTGTCTGGATGCTGTCAAGAGATGTGATGGTTCCAGATCATTGGCTCTCAGTTTATCCTGCACACGCAATGCATTTCTTGTTCATGCTATGATTGTGCAGCAGAGTACATATCTATGGACAACAAAAGTCCTGACCCCCACAAATACAGAAGGAAGTTTATTCTCTTCACACTGAGATCAACAGTACAAACCATTCTCTATTTCTGTTAAAATTATGTTTTTCTTTCACTCTCTCACTCTCAGTCTCTGTCTAACATCAATAAATTGGAAAAAAGAAAGAAAAAAAGACACCTGAACTTAAAGTCAGAAGCGTGCAAATGATTTTGGCCACAGACTAAGAGAAACATAGACAAAACATAGACAAAGCATGGCTATAACTGTAAATAAAAAAATGTTTTGGAAAATATTTATATATTGTATTATGATCAACACAAAAACATGTTTCTATTTTTGACATATCTGTAAATATTCTGACATAAAAAAATAACCAAGTTTTCTAATAAAGTAATATCTAATATGATCAACTGAGATTAAAAAAACAACCAAAAAACAAAACAAAAAAACTTAGTAACTACATCTTTAATTTTTTTTTTCTCCCAAGTATCATACTTTTTTTTTTTTTAATACAAGAACTAAGAAGAAACTCATAACAATAACTTGAGTGAGTTCTTTACATAGTTTGATTCATCACATCAGCACAGCCACACCCAGGCCTCCACATATACATGTATGCCACTGGTTACAGACATCTTGTTTCACAGTGGACTGATCTTTGGTGAATGAACCAACTGTATATGATTATGTCTTCTTAGAGCTGTATGGGTGGCTTCTGTTCTGCGTCAGTTTGAACTGTCCTCTGGCCATTCCCGACAATGTCTGCCAAGAGTGGGTGTTAAAACTGTGATCAAAATCACAGAGATTTTGAATCTTTATCTGGACCAAACATAAGTCATGTGATACCCTTGACATGGGAACTTACCACTATAAACTACTGCCATGATAAAAACACCCAAGATTTGCAGACCTATACCACTTGGCACTTAAAAAGAAATCAACAACAAAAAAACAAAACATCTTAGGAAGATGGATTTGACTGATCACAGTCTCACATTTTCTTAACTTGAAAGTATGGTGTTAGAGGCCTGAGTGTGAGGCCTGTTTACTGTCAAGGGTTGCCTGCATGTGTGGTGGTCTAGGTCTGGTAGTTAGCTATCTGTGGCAAACTGGGTCACATACTGTTGGTAAGTTTACCCAGTGGGCATCAAGTCTGGATTTAAAGCGGTTCACCTTTGTTGCTGTGACCACTTGATCAGCGAGTCTGTTCCAGGAGTTCCCTCATTCTGCTGAATAGTTACTTCTAATTTGATGTCTACTGTTCTTGTGGTGAGGTTGCCAAACTGAGTGTCCGTAATCCAGTACTGGTCTAATGAGCAACTTATATAGATGAACAAATGTCTCCTTCCTCGGGTGGTCGATTGTGCATCTTATAAAGCCTACGATTCTGTTGGCTTTGGAATTTGTTGGGGACACGTGGTCTTTGATGGGGACCTTGTCATCAATGTAGACATTGAAATTCTCCTATCATTCTCAGCAAAATTGATGGAACAAGCACCCAAGCTTGATGGTACAATCAAACTAAGCATCTGGTCGATCGGATGAGACGATAAACCGAGGTCCCGTGTGCAGCACGCACTTCGCGCATCGAAAAAGAATCATGGCAACACAGAACTTTACTGTTGGCCTCTGCCGGCTCTGGCAAAAATTTTTTTTAGGAAATCCACTCTATGTTGCCTACAATATGCATGCACTCAAAGGTTTACACTGTTGTTGAGGCATCCGCAGATGTGGTGTAGCGTATATGGATTTGTCCAAACACAGTGACGCCTCCCTGAGAAACTGAAACTTAAACATTGCACATGAATCCATCGGAAATATTGCGCCCACCGCCATGCCAGCTTTCAATAATCCACATGAGAATTCGTACATTTGAGGAAAATAAAATAACAGAATTTGGTACTTCCGGACTTCACCTTTAACTGCTGTCCTGCTGGAGTTTACACTGGGGTCATTCAGGGTTGGCCTCTAATGTGTCAATGTGTGAATGTGTTTCGCATTACTTGCGTAGTTTCTTATTTTGCTTATAAAGAATACAAATAAACCCAGCATTATAGTATCGATTTTATTTCCATTCTTCCCGTGTTTACCACATGATGATTGATGTCCTTATCCAGCCATTCATTCAGTCCCATTCTACTACGATCTCAGTGTCTCTGTCTCTCTTGCGAACTCACTCACTCTCCCGGGGATTTCACAATACAGGAAATTGGGAGATGAGAAAAAGTTGACAGCGTAATCATTATCTGAATTCGTGGCATTTGAATCAGTGAGTCAGTTTCTTGTCGATGACCTGATCACCTTTCTGCTCTCTCTCTCTCTCTCTCTATATATATATATATTTATATGTGTATATATATATATACATATATACAGCCACACACACACACACACACACACACACACACACACACACACACAGATACGTATATGTGATATATATATATATATATATATATATATATATATATATATGTATGTATGTATCTCCACTGAAATACTTCATAATACACAATACAACCGGAAACTATACTGAAGGGAGAAATACAAACAAAACAAAACAAAAGGCAATATGTGTTCCCGGCAAGGAAGATGAGGCCGGGTCGATAGACCTTTATTTGAATTAGCCCCCTCCTACTCCTTGCTGCTACACTCACTGGATCACTGATCGAGTCACCTTTATGTTCTTACTCCCGGCTGCCGACCCGAGTCTTTTCCCGACTTGATTCACCAGCTGTTCTTCTCCTAGTAGAAGGTCACGACGTGCAATTATTTTTTATATGTGTTCTTTTCTTATTCAGTAGAATATTAAAATAAGAAGAATCAGTACTCCGTTCACCAACATCACACAATTAACAACTAATCAACTGACTCAGTACACCACGCCTGCCCATCCATTCAGCTAGCCAAACAACCAACCGTGACAGAGCAAATGCCGGGAGTCAAACAAACAACCAGTCGGAAAACAAACAACCCCCCCCCCCCACGCAAAAAAAAAAAAAGAAAAAGAAGCAAACAGCCAAGCAACAAACAAACATATGGGGGGGGGGGGGGGGGGGGCGAAGACAAACGAATGAATAAACAAACCAACAAACTAACAACACAAACACTAAAAATCCGGCATTACAGAAGTCATGTTGCTATGGTTAGATTAGACCCAACAGTGATCAAGTTCTTATGTGTCTCCGTCAAGAAGAGAGAGAGAGAGAGAGCGTGTGTGTGTGTGTGTTCCGTGTGTGTGTGTGTGTGTGTGTGTGTGTGTGTGTGTGACGGACGGACAGACTGCATGACTGACTGACATAGACGGACAGAGATACAGACGGCAGAGAGAGACAGACGGCCCGGAGACAGATAAGGATACAGACACCGTGAGATACGGATACGGATACTTTTCTAATAAGGCCATTGTCCCTAAGAAGTGGTAAACAAACAACATCTGTTGCGTCGCAGTTATTTGCATTATGTATGTATATATACTGAAGGGAGAAATACAAACAAAACAAAACAAAGATATGAAACAGCAAATACACAACCTTAACAGCGAGGTATATTTTATACCAGGTACTAGTAAATGGACAAATTCCACACATCATTTCGCCTTTTTGAAAACTGTCAGTATCAATGATTCAACTTAAATGTACAAGGTTGCTGGTTAATATTTAGTTGGAACATATTTCTCTAACAGGCTCTTCTAAACAGCTCTTATTTGTATTTCGGAAGAGACAGATATGAACACAGAGAGAGAGAAAGAGAGAGAGAGAGAGAGGGGGGGGGGGAACACTGAAGGGGGGCGACAGAGGAAGATAGACAAACACACAGACAGACAGACCATGAGATAAATAAAGCAGTTCGGAGCATATCAACCAACCTCCCTTGGCAGGTCCATGCACGCCCGAAACCAAACCAAACCAAAGAACGAAAGAAACAAAAAAAGAAAAAAAGAGGGAAGCAATGCAGAGGGAAGGAAGGAAGGAAGAGTCTTTATTTTTACGAAGAACAATACAAAAAAAATTTAAAAAAATGTATGCTATTTTCGACTTTCCAGATCTCGATCTTCATATAACCATGTAACAGCACGCAGACCTAGCAACCGAGATCGATTGTCCAACCACCCTCCCTTTCTCTCTCTCTCTCTCTCTCTCTCTCTCTCTCTCTCTCTCTCATCTCTCATCTCTGTCTGTCTGTCTTTCTCTCTCTCTCTCTCTCTCTCTCTCTCTCTCTCTCTCTCTCTCTCTCGCTCGCTCGCATTATATCTCCCTGTCACAGTCACCCAATCTTCGCGGGATTTTGATAAAACAAGAAAGGAAGACGGGGGGAGGGGGTGGGTGGCGGGGGTTGGGGTGGGGGGGGGGGGAGAGAAAGAAAGGTATCCAAAAAATCAAATTAAAAAAAAATCAGTCGTGGCATTTGGATTACTAATCGATGACCTCATCACCTGTACCCATCTCTCTCTCTCTCTCTCTCTCTCTCTCTCTTTCCCTCCCACTCCCACTCTCTCTCAAGTTAATCGCTCTCAGGGATTTCACAATACAGGAAATTAGAAGTGAAGAACTGCCGAAGATGGAGAGACAGAGAGGAAGTGGAGGCGGGGTGGGGAGGTAGGGAGGTGGGGGTGGGGGTGGAGGGCGGGGGTTGGGTGGGGGGGGGGGGGGGGGAGGCAAACATGTGTTCCCAGGAAGATGGCTCGATAGATCGTTGTCTGAAATAGTCCCCTCCCACCCCTTTCCGTCACTTCACCTTTGTGGTCTTACACTCAGTGCTGCCGCCGCCGCTGTCTTTTTCACAACTTGATTTCACCAGCTGATCTTCTCTGCTGTGGAAGTAAAGGTCAAAACATGATAAACCCCCCCCACCCCCACCCCAACCCCTCCTTTTTTCTTTCTTTTCTTCTTTTTTATGCAGATTTTATGTAAGGTACGTTATGTATATATATATATATATATATATATATATATATATATATAGAGAGAGAGAGAGAGAGAGAGAGAGAGGGGGGGGGGGGGTACTTGTTCACGAGCATCATTTATCCCGTCACACCCCTATACTAACCCACACGCACACCCAGAGAGAGAGAGAGAGACAGAGACAGACACACAGAGACAAAGAGACAGAGAGAAGGACAGAGACAGGCGGGCAGAAACAGAGGCATACATACATACATACAGACAGACAGATAGACAGGCAGAAACTGACAGGCACGGAGACGGACAGAAAGACAGACAGAAACGATGGCAAATGACTGACATGCTTTTCACAACCAGGCCGGCCTCAGTAATCCTCAACAGGGTCCACACCACTGAATAGTGAACAACAGAGGCGTGAGTATGCTAAGGATATTGTGTCAATAATGTGAGTGGCGGGACAGATTCCTGCAGACAGCGGAGAGCGAGCTATTGAGAGAGACAGAGAAAACAAGACAACTACACGCACGCACACACACACACACACACACACACACACACACACACACACACACACACACACACCTGACACGCGAGACAGAGACAGAGACAGCCTGATAAACAGAGACAGACAGAAAAAGAGATAAAGACAGAGAGAGAGAGTTGACGCTGAGAGATTTCCCTCGATCACACGCGAGAATTGAAATGAAAAAGATAAGAAATTAAGGAACGAATTAATGAATGTATAAAAGAAAAAGAACAAATTCCATAACCCTCAATACGGTGTATGAATAAATAAATAAATACTGTTTCAGATCAGTTCTAAACTGTATTCGTGTGCACACAGACAACACGCGCGCACACATACACATCACAGACTTTCTATAGGCTACATCTTAGTTGTTGTTTTTTTCAGTTCCTACATACACAGACATACAAACAGACAAACAGACAGACAGAGAGAGAGAGAGAGAGGTGGGAATAGGGTTGTTCACTGAATTTAGAAAGATAAAAACAGCGATGGTTGTGACGCCATTGCTGTAACTTCCGCTCTGTCTGTGAAGTCTTGTTAAATGCACACACACACACACACACACACACACACACACACACACACACACACGCAGAAAAACACATGAGTATGCGTGTACATACACATTCACAAACACACACACACACACACAGTATTTGTTTAGCGAGTTTGTATCTTAACACTTTTAAAATCATATTCCAGTGTCTTATTCACGACAGATGTGTTGTTAAATGCGCTTGGAGCCGCAGGATAAGCGCTGTATAAATGCACATTATCATTATTATTAGTAGTAGTAGCGGTAGTATTATCATTAGTAGTAGTATAACTACCCCTCTCGTACCATCACACGAACTCATACCTCTCTAACTCTCTTCCTTCTCACCCGCACGCTGCACACCGACCTCCCCACCTCCGCCCACGGCTACCGCCCCCACACGATGACGTTGAAGGCATCAGAACCATCCTGATAAAATCTCCAAGGATACGATGACGAGAGGCATGCACAAGTGGTATACGTATACATATATAACTATGCTTGCATTTCCAGTCTCCAAAGAGAGAGGGAGAGAGAGAGAGAGAGAGAGAGGGGGGTGGGGGTGAGGGACGAAGGGAGGGAGAGAGACAGTCAAAGAGAGAGAGAGAGAGAGAGAGAGAGAGAGAGGGGGGGGGGGTGGGGGTGAGGGACGAAGGGAGGGAGAGAGACAGTCAAAGAGAGAGAGAGAGAGAGAGTGATGGTGGTAACATATGGACAAAAACACAGAGACAGAAACAGGAAGAGGAGTTAATTATTTACAGCTACATTTATGTATTTGAGTACTTACATGTAGCTTGAAAAAAGAAAAAAAGAAGAAAAGAAAAGAAACGAAAGTCATATGAGTGTGTGTAGGTTAGTTATCACGTCGTGAGTGCGTGCGCGCGCATATGTGTATAGTACAGTGAGTGCGTGCGTATATGTGTACTCAGTTGTGCGTTTGTGCGCATGTATGTATGTGTGTACGTGTTTGACAGTGCGTGCACTATGATATTAGAGATAGCGGTGTCTATATTTACCGTGGGCAGGCAATTAGTGGGCAGGTAATTAGTGAACGAATCATAATCAAATATGAATGAATGTATTAAGTTTCATACCTGGATTCGTCAAAAGGAAGAAGGAAAAAACTACTGACGGACTGAATTATCGGATGAAAAAAAAAAAAAAAAAATCCAGAAACTACTGTGTTCTTAGGCTCACGGTCAGCTGCCTAACCAGAGTTAAATGTGCTACAGGATTAACTGGGAAGACTGGGAACACACAGTGGGGTCTTATCCACTTCATGGGTGCGTCTTTCGGTGTATTCCCTCGCATCTTTTATATCTCGTCTCAAAACTCACCTTTTCCCTCAGCAATAAGTTCAATTGTGGCAGGTCCACTTCCTTTGCGTTAGCTGTGCTTGACTATGTGTGTATACATATGTATGTGTACATAACTACATGCATGTATATGGATGTGTATTGTGTGTGCGTGTGTTTATGTAAGTTTGTGCCTGCCTATGTGTGCGTATGTGTTAGGGTAGCTGTTAGATACACATGTATGTTAAAATGTATGTATGCAGTGTGTGTGTGTGTGTGTGTGTGTGTGTGTGTGTGTGTGTGTGTGTGTGTGTGTGTGTGTGTGTGTGTGTGTGTGTGTGTGTGTATGTGTGTGTGTGTGTGTGTGTGTGTGTGTGTAGTCACATTTTGGTGTGTGTATGTAACATAGATATAATGTTTTATGTTAACAAAAGCGTTTTTGTAAAGCACCTAGAGCAGATTTCTGGATAGTGTGCTATATAAGTATCCATTATTATTATTATTGCTAGTTTCCCTGACAAACAGTGCATGTGTCTGTATCTCTCGGGCTTGGTTAACGTCGCTATATCATTATGCAAGGGAGCGCTAGTACCAAACCTATAATGGACCTTCCAAGAGCATCACCATCCTCCCCTCCTCCCCCCCCCTCCTACATAATCCTCATGGAAACAAAAATATGTCCCAGGGTCTGTGGCCTTTCATGCCCTGCTCTGATGGTGACTGAACGACCTCGCTCCACTTCCGTGTCAAAGTCTTCGGTGTCGATAGATTCATGGAGGACTGTCGTTGAAGGGGCGTGCTGGCAGTCTTCACGTAGGGGTACGTCGCTCACTCAGTCTGGCTCCACAACTTAGTCCAATATTGTCGTCAGTATGGGGCTTTGTAGGTGGTATCTGAAGTTAACTGAATCAGAACAGACACTGCTGGACAACACCAAAGTCTCTCAGCAGCAATACGTGATCTCTTCTGGTGTGTGGCCTCCTTGCGACTGGACCTAATATCGATAGTTCCTTGTGGACTGCTGACGCTGACTGCAGTTTCGTCCTCTGAGAACACCCCCGAAAACGGAGTATGGCTGCCTACATGGCGGGGTAAAAACGGTCATACACGTAAAGCCCACTCGTGTGCATACGAGTGAACGCAGAAGAAGAAGAAGAAGTCCTCTGAGAACTCCTCAGATTTCCCGGCACCTCTCTCTCCCTCCCTCCCTCCCTGTGTGTGTGTGTGTGTGTGTGTGTGTGTGTGTGTGTGTGTGTGTGTGTGTGTGCGTGCGGATATCATGCACTCCTAGATTCACAGATGTGGATACAAAGTGTCCAAAATACGTGCATTATACAGACTAAACACATACAGACAGACAGACACTGACACATACATACATACAGACACAGAATGAGACACAGACACAGACACAGACACAAGCAAAAACAAATAAAACAAAATTGTATGGCTTACCCCCCTTGTTCCATTTTCTTCCATCTCCGTTTTTTGTTTATTCATTTATTATTGTGGACTGGCCAGACTTGGAGCAATGCTTAGAAATCTGCCAAACACAGAAATTCTGAGTTTATTTCCGTGTTTCCGGACGAATCCGTTTGTTCTCTTTTCTTGTGTTTTCTTTAAGACACACACACACACACACACACACACACACACACACACACACACACACACACACACATACACAAACACTCACTCACATAATTCCCCCTTCGCCTCCCTTCCTCACACACACACAAACACACACCGACACACACACACAAACACACACCGACACACACACACACACACACACACACACACCGACACACACACACACACACACACAAACACACACCGACACACACACACACACACACACACACACCGACACACACACACACACACACACACACAAACACACACCGACACACACACACACACACCGACACACACACACACACACACACAAACACACACCGACACACACACACACACACACACACACACCGACACACACACACACACACACACACACACACACAAACACACACCGACACACACACACACAAACACACACCGACACACACACACACACACACACACACACACACACCGACACACACACACACACACACACAAACACACACCGACACACACACACAAACACACACCGACACACACACACACACACACACGATCAAAGAAGAATATTTGGACAGGGGAATCGGACCGTGCAGAGAAACAACACGAGGTCTGGTTGTGTGAAAAATACAACAGACAGGATCAATAACGTAATCTATAGTCTGCGGAACATGGATGATTGTGAACCAGTGTACGTGCGTGCGTGCGCGCGTGTGCGTGTGTTCCAGTGTTCGCGCGCCTGCAAGCGAGTACGAAAATATGCTCGTGTATGCATGTTTGGGTCTGTGTGCGCGTCCACACACGTCTATTTTCGTCTTTCATGTTTGTTTTCATTTCTCTCTCTCTCTCTCTCTCTCTCTCTCTCTCTCTCTCTCTCTCTCTCTCTCTCACACACACACACACACACAGAGAACGAACTTTTTTTTTTTTTTTTTAACCATGGAAATAAGATGACCAGTCATCGTCCTTTTTGTCACACAGCCCTGGACATTAAAGAAATGAAATAGAATAAGATAAAATATGACATGACATTTAAATTTCATTTTTCTTGTTGTTTTTAATGTTTTGTTCAAATATAGGTTAAGCTCTTCAGGCCTGAACGGCTCGTTGGCTTTTTAGGACTGAAGGCCATTTATTCATTCATTAATACATCTTGCCACTGACATCTGTTCCTTCTTCGTTTTTTTTTTTTTTTGGTGGTTTGTTTTTCTCAAACAGCACATGTGGTGCAGCGCATATGGATCTTTCGCGAGTTTCAACGCCTCCTTGAAACTGAAACTGTGTCATATGTGTATAGTACAATCCTATCTATTACTTTATTACCTTCTTGCGTTTCCTACGTTATTATTATTATTATTATTATTATTATTATTATTATTATTATTATTATTATTATATCGTGAAGTGGCCAGTCAGAAGATTTGAGACGGGACAGACAGGCAGAGATCGAGAGACCACTGAGATATATGTTTTCGAGAGACAGAGAAAGGGGGAGGGAGGGAGGGAGGGAGGGTGAGAGAGAGGTCAGAGTACATAAAGAAGGGGGAGAATGGAGCGTGGAGGTTGGATGTGGGAACTGAGGGGCATGGAAAAGGGTGAGGAGGAGAAGTAGGAAACGGCAACAATCCCAAGAAGAAGCACTGAGGAGAAAGAGCAGGAGAAGAAGAAGAAGGTGGAGGAAGAGAAGGAGCAGGAGAAGAAGGCGGACGAGGTGGAAGAGGAGCAGGAAGTGGAGGAGGAGGAGCAGAAGAAGTAGAAGAAGAAGAAGAAGGAGGAGAAGAAAGAGCAGGTTGGTGTGTTGGAAATCTGACGGCGCTCTCATTGCATGGAGACGATGGACATAAATCAGCTGAAGAAGAAGAAGAAGAAGAAGATGATAATACAAACAAGAACTTCGTCTATACTGGGGGTCTGATCCTCTCCACCCCCCCACACCCCCCACTTCCCTACTGAGGACTTTCTTAATGTAAGCTGGAATGTATGAGATTCGATCTGGCGTCATCCCGAATCACTTAAACTTTTTTATTTTTTTTAAACCTGATTCGCCTATCACTAAATTGGTGATCCGGATTTGCCTGTTCCCAGTTCGCCTATGCACTCAATTGTCTGTGTGTGTGTGTGTGTGTGTGTGTGTGTGTGTGTGTCTGTGTGTGTGTCTGTGTGTGTGTGTGTGTGTGAACTAACCAATCAACCAACCAAAAACATCACTTTTTTATTTTATTGGGTTTTTTTTTTTTGTGTGTGTGTGTGTGTGTGTGTGTGTGTGTGTGTGTGTGTGTGTGTGTGTGTGTGTGTGTGTGTGTGTGTGTGTGTGTAAACCAACCAACCAATCAACCAACCAAAAATATCACTTTCTCTTGTGTGTGTGTGTGTGTGTGTGTGTGTGTGTGTGTGTGTGTGTGTGTGTGTGAACCAACCAACCAACCAACCAACCAACCAATCACCCAACCAAAAACATCACTTTCTTTATTGGATGTGTGTGTGTGTGTGTGTGTGTGTGTGTGTGTGTGTGTGAGAGAGAGAGAGAGAGAGAGAGAGAGAGAGAGAGAGAGAGAGAGAGAGACAGACAGACAGACAGAGATAGAGAGAGAAGAGGCGAAACGAGAACAGCGCACAGGACAAAAGAGTCAAACCATCAAGAGGCAACTGAGACTGGCAGCACGATCAAAGATTCGACGAAACGAGAACAGGGGAATCGGACCTGCTACCTCGATTCTGTCACCTTCGTGGCCCCTTGGTCATCAAACGCTTACCGTGCCCTCAGTCACGTCTCAACCGATGTACTGACAATGGCCAGTACCGATGTTGTCTCAGTTAGGAAAGGGTGATCAACAGAAGTAGTGCATACAATATTTGATTTTTTTTTCAGGCCCTAATCCCGCTTCCCCGGCCCGTCCCGCCTCTCACACACACCCTTCCAATATTATGTTTTTTTTCTTTCTCCAGTCACTGACACTCACCCTCTCCATTTTAGATTTTGTATTCTATCTTTTCCACATTCTGTCTCTCTCTTCCTTTCTTAGTCCCCTCCCCCTTGCCCCCCCCTCCCCCCACCTCAACCGCCCCCTTTTCATTCGAATATACAGAAATGTCGATTTCTAATTAGGCTAATACTAACAATCATCGTTATCATAGGAATGATAATAATCCAAATAATAATAATAATAATATCATTTATTTTCAGTCTAATACCATCATCTTAGAGGAACAGACTATAAATAAATAAACGAACGTGATCCAGAAAATCCGAGCTGACGAAAGTTTCAAAGCGACACGTTCGGTGACTGCCTCAAGGCCGTGTTCACAGTCGCTATGGTAAACTATCGGGGTTGAAAGGTGAAATGTTACGGAGACAGCGGCTTCGAATTCAGACGAAAGCATCATGGTTTGTTGTTGTTGTTTTTGATGTGTGTGTGTGTGTGTGTGTGTGTGTGTGTGTGTGTGTGTGTGTGTGTGTGTGTGCGTGCGCGCGCGCGTGCGCGTGTGTACACACGCGTGTCTGCTCACTTATGCCATGCAAAAAAAAAAAAAAAAAGAAAAAAAAAAAAAAGGTAACACATAACAAACATATACAACATATGCAACATTCACGGGCACGCAAATCCATGCACGCACTGACATCGTCGTCGTCGTCGTCGTCAGCCTCCTTCCGTCTCGAGAGACGATGGCTGCACCAGAAGTGTAGTCACTGCAGGGCATTGCACTTCCTGCTGTGGCTGTGTAGACCGATGCTGGAGTGGTAATCTCTACTGCATGTGGGACAGGTATAGGCAGATGCTGCTTGTTTTACAGAACTTGACTTGCGTGTGGCTCTTTTTCTCCTCAGCGAGTCCGTGCGGCTTCTCTCTGCTTGTTTCACCCCTCTATGAATGGCAAATTTCCAGGGTCCATGTGAGTCCGCAAGGCTTTCCCAGGACAGCACATTAATACCTGTACTTTTCAGGTCACGTTTGCAAGCGTCTTTGAATCCGTTTGCAAGCACTGGCATACACACCAACAATTCTGTCTGTCCCTTTCGCCCGTCGCCATAGACACTTGAGTTACACACCAGCAAAGATGCAAAGCCAGATATCCCTGTGTGTTCTCCGCAGCCTGTTTCTCTTCGCACACATCACATCGCTACATATCACGTACTATCACATTAAAATCACATCAGATCACGTACAGCTTCACCTATTACCCCAAGCCCCAGCACATCCCCCCTCCCCACCGCCACCCCCCTCACCCCCACACACATACGTTACACTATGTCATATTTAGCAATGTGCAGTTTCAGGCCTCTCCATCATGTACCTGAGTTTGGACAAAGTATCCCTTTCTCTTTTATCGTCGTCGTTGTTGATGCTGTCTTGTTTTTGTAAGGAAAAAACTGTAAAGCTCAATACACACGCAGTGTATCCAAAACAAAACTTGAATACATTTAACTAAAGGTTCATCAGCCCATTCTGGAATCTCCATTATGCTCTGAACATCCAGTATGGACAAAGGATTCCTCTTTTGTTTCTTTGTTTGTTGTTGGTGGTTTTGAAAGTGAAAACTATAAAGTTAAAAGCACAATGGATAGTGTCTTTACTATCTGAAACAAAACTTGAAAACATTTGACTCAAAAACAACGTTCTTGCAACTGTCAGGCAGTATTATTATCTTTTACTTTTCATGACCATGACTGTAAGCGGATTTCTCATCCCCAGCCCTTTTGCCACAACTGTCACGGAGAGATGCGGAGAGTGCATAACCTTCCCTGAAAAAAGCAAACGCGGGTACAGGTGCAGACACAGGTACAGTATTTGGGGCAAAAACTAATTAAGCCTTGCTGCCTTTCCACGCCCCTTCTTAGTATAGTAGTTTGGTTTAATGTAACAGTATCTTACCCACATGTTTTTCTTTTACATAATAATTGATGTGTGCATGGTGATAAGTGAAGGGTGTGTCAGTAGTTTTTTTTTTTTTTTTTTTTTTGACGGGCATTTTATTTTAAGTGAGCCTAAAAATTTTTTTCTGTTTTTGGTTGAAGCAGATAATAAAGTATTTTGAATTGAATTGAATTTTGGGTTTGCATTTGCATGCTAATTTGCCTAAGTGTAGTTATTCATCAAAGTCATATTTCTGCGCTATTGACCTAGAACCACTGTCAAGAAGATTTTTGAATTGCTTAATATTTAAGCTGATTTTGTTACGTTTAACAGTGCATTCCAACCTTTAACAACTCTGATGCTGAAAGATGATTTGCGGATATTAGTCCTGCAAAACCGGGCATAAAGGTTAGTATTTGAGTTTCTGGTTATATCAGACTTGTTAGTTGAGAAAAAAAAGTGTTAGGGTCAGTATAATCAAACTTGTTGGTAATCTTAAAGACCTGAATCATATCTCCTCTAAAGCGCCTGTATTTCAATGAATGTAGATTTAACACACACAAAAAAACGACTCGAACCTCGAGCAGTACGTTTCCTACCGTCGCCCAGAGCCAGAAGTCACCACCACACCACAGTCTACCAATTAAAACTCGCACCAGGAGCGGGAAAGCTGCTGCTCTCATCTGTCTTCTTCTTTTTATTTGTTTCTTCTTTCTTTTTCTTTTTTTTCACTGCCCCGTGTACCACTTAACGATCAATTTTCAACGGCGACGACCTGGGCTAATGACGTAAATGGCCGCCGATTGACGTCACTGGCGCTATGGCGACAAAATGGCATCCGTTCTTCCCTTCGATCCCGGGCTTTCTTTCTTCTCGTCCTCCTCCGCCTCCCCCCGCCCCCATTTGTAAAAAAAATATATTTATATAATTCTTATTCTTTTTATTTTTTAATACCTAATCTTTTTCATGTATCTGTCTCATTCACTTTCTCTCTGTTCTCATGTATTTGTCTGCTTGTCCGTCTGCATATCTCTTGTTATCAAAAGGCTAGGCTATCCGAGCTCTCTCTCTCTTCCAAACCCCATCCATAGAATAATAACGGACTCAGAAAAAGAAGAAGAAGAAGAAGGAAAAAAGAAAAAAAAAGAAAAACAAAAACGTTGGGCGTTTTGCAATCTTCGCGAAATCGAATGCTTCGTTTGATAATTGTACTCCATATGTAAAGAAATACACCATATGAAGAGAAAAAAAATGCATGCTTTCTGTTGATGAATTATTGGCCTAAAATAACATTACTCGAAAACACAATCGTATCTTTTCCTCAGTCTCCTTCTCAGTTGTAATTCGCCATTGCTTTCTGAAGCAATGATCAGAAATCTGGGGTTAAACAGCTGGGCTAGAATACGGGTTTTATTTGATCAGATATGAATATGATATCGTCTTTTGTGTACCAGTCAGTCTATGACGTCTTTTCTCGTGTATCACACCGTGAGTGACATTTGCCTGCCCATTGACGTCATACATTTTAAATCTTTCATTGGATGGTTACATTCGGGTTTTACGTTCTCGGCAGGCCCTTTCGCAAGGTCGACGTTCACCACTCGTTTTTTCTGTAATATGTCGTCTTAGATACAAATAGTCTCTCTCTCTCTCTCTGTTCGTTCTTTAGCTTAGCGTCTTTTCACTTTCAGGGATATTAGACCATAAAAAAAAAAAAATAAAAAAAGGGTGGGGGCGAGAGGGGGCGGAGATGGGGGGGGGGGGCTGCGGGGGATGGGGGGTGGGGGGTTGGGGGGGGCGGAGGGAAGAAGAAAAGAGAAAAAGTAGAAAACTACCAAAAAATGCATAACTAACATGCATTTACATTTAACAGTTACGATTCAATAATGATAATAATAATCAGAAACCATTAACACAATTCTTAAGTACATTAAATGAATGTAGAAATTGGGCTATGAACTATAATGCCTGTGAAAATTCGACCATAAGAACCTTTGTCAGAAATAACTTTCCAAAAATCGTCTGTAGAATAGTTATTCTCTTTGAAATACTTGGGCAAGAAGGTACGTATAACTGCTGACAGTGAAACAACAATGATGCAAGCTGAACTGCTTACCACAGATGCATGCAACATTTTTACTATACTTTGTCCTCAGCGCATCAAGTTTTATACGGAAGAAAGTAGAGTTTATTAATCTTGTATTGCACGCTAATGGATTCGGCATCTTTTCTTTAATAATATTCTCGGGGAATAATGTCCCTTTATGTTTTAAAACATTTTCCTTCCATCGGTTATGAAATCGACCCCATGCTTTCTAACAAAGCGTATGCCTCTTTCACGGAAAGACGGACATGTATTTTTGTCGATATTTCTGAATCTTGTGCTCCTCTTTTAGCTGCTTTATCAGCAGTTTCATTGCCATGAATGCCCACATGAGAAGGCACCCAACAAAAACTTACCTCAGTCCCTTTAATCCGCAAACAATGTACCAAATGATTTGCCCCAATAACTAAGTCAGGTCTTGTTTCAAGGGTAAATAATTCTAGAGCATGAAGTACTGATTTGGAATGGGAGGGGGGAGGGGG
>NC_134881.1:5097580-5100080 GCF_041734735.1 Babylonia areolata
ATTGCTCTTCTATGAGCAATAGATTATATCAGATTTTGGCGACCTGGGCTATCTCTACCTTCCCTTGACAATCGAGGCTGAAATTAGGCCAGTGTAATCATCTTATTCAGGTGTGTCTATGTTGTCTTGGATAGCGATCAGTTTTCAGTACTGAGAAACAGATACTGATTATGTATTTAAGTACTCGGCTTAGGGCGACTTCAACCAATTATCTCAAAGGTCAGTGAGGAAAATGAACTTAAAAAAAAAAAAAAAAGTCTGCTGATGCCCAGATGTAGCCCGGGCTGTTGCACGGCATAGAGAGAACTTTACACGACCAAGTCAAACTAAGAATCCGCGATGGTTCAATGGTACTCGGAGTATACATATATGCGGATTGTTCGAATTTAAGCAAATGACAAAAGGAGTTCAGGATCCTCTCGGTTTGACTTAACATTAGTATCAAATTAAGTATTGTGGTTAACTGCTTAAAAAACAAAAACAAAAAAACCCATGCCGTTTACGAGAAATTCCCCAAACTGTACTGGTCGCCGAAAAGCCCATATTTCATTAAGTTTCCCTAATGCACCTATTACATTGTTGGGCAGTGTTCTCATACGGTTGATTCATAATGAAAATCCAACTGCACAAAATAAGAAGGTGGCTATGGTTTCCTGACTGCGCAACTGTAGCGTCTTAGCAGTGAAAGACAATGAACCACAGACCCAAACCATAAAGGGATCCACCCCCTTTTCAGACGAATTACGGCGCAAGTAGATAATCAGTGATAGCTTCATTAACTATATATATATATATATATATATATATATATATATATATATATATATATATTATATATATTATAAATTAAAAAATATATATATCCAAAAGCAGATAATCGATAATGGCTTCGTTAACCATGAATAAATCATAAATATATGAAGCCTGACCAGCGAGTTGGGTCTATGAGAATGTCAGGCAACTGCTTTCGTAATTTTGTTGTTGTTGTTGTTGTTGTTGCTGTTTTTCTTCTTTCTTTTTTTTTTTTTTTTTTTTTTTTTTGAGAGAGAGAGGATGTGGTGTAGCGCATATGGATCAAATCCGCACGTTTTTGACACGCCCGGCCTGAAACTGAAACTTATCTACATGGCCTATTATTGATTACGCAGAATGTTCCGTTTTTTTTAAAAATTCAACATTCATATAAACAATTCACAAATAACGAATCAGATATATTGAACCATTGGCAATCTCTGTCTGTGTTTCGGTGTCCCTCTCTGTATCTCTCCCGTCACTCTATTACTCATTCAACAGACAAGACAAGACAAGACAAAACAAGGCAATGCAAGACAAGGCAAAACAAGACAAGACAAGGCAAGGCAATGCAAAACAAGACAAGACAATGCAAGACAAGACAAGACAAGGCAAAACAAGACAAGGCAAGACGAGACGAAAAAAGACGGACAAGGCAAAACAAGACGAGAAAACAAGACAAGTCAAGACAACACAAGGCAAAACAAGACAAGACAAGACGAGACGAGACGAGACGAGACAAGACAATGCAAGACAAGACAAGACATTGCAAGACAAGACAAGGCAAGACGAGACGAAAAAAAGACAGACAAGGCAAAACAAGACGAGAAAACAAGACAAGACAAGACAAGACGAGACAAGACGACAAGACTCAAGACAAGACAAGGCAAAACAAGACAAGACAATGCAAGACAAGGCAAAACAAGGCAAGACAACAAGAGACAAAACAAGACAAGACAAGGCAATGCAAGAAAGGCAAAACAAGACGAGACAATGCAAAACAAGACAAAACAAGACGAGACAATGCAAAAGACAAAACAAGACAAGGCAAAACAAGGCAAGACGAGACAAGGTAAAACAAGGCAAAACAAGACAAGACAATGCAAGACTGTCGCGCCCTACTTGTTAGGAAAGGGCCTGTCCTCTCACACAGAGGACATCAGAAACAAAGGAGTTAAAATGGATAAGTTTTTATTTTAATATCTATGCTAATACAAAAAACAACAACAAAAGTTTCAGTTTCAGTAGCACCAAAAACTATTGAAAAGGGAATAAAGTTCAATATGAAAGCAATAAACGCCCACCCACCCACACATACAACATACAGCCGTTCCGAGTCTCTGGTCTGATTCCTCAGACAACCTTGGCGGCTGTTGAAGTGTCTTCTTCCTGAACGTTCTAAGCGCCACCAAGGAACTCACACACTCTGACGTTGGGACAAAAGGGGTAGGAATGTAGGTGGAGGGAAAGGGGTAACAAGGGGTAATTTGGTGTCTTGCCAGATGATGACAGCTCTGCGTCCACCTTGACCTTGACGTTGTAGATGCTTGAGGCCCATGGGCCAGTTCATCTTTCCAATTTCACGTACATTTTAAGTGGCATGCGTGGCACTGGTACGTGTGGCAAATACTAATATGATTACTAAATAATCAGGACTGACAAGTTGGAGTGTAGACACTCGCCAAATCTGTCCAATGAGCGTCAAGCC
>NC_134881.1:5107580-5112580 GCF_041734735.1 Babylonia areolata
CCTACCCCTCTTTTGATCAGTTACTTTAAGCCAACCCGGTCATTTTCATGGTGACAAGAACGGTTTTTTTTTCTTCTTCTTTCTTTCTTTCCTTGAAAAAAAAACAAAAAACAAAAAAAAACAACCCAAAAACAACAACAACAACAAACAAACAAAAAAAACCCAAACAAACAAACCAACAACAACAACAACAGCAACAACAAAAGTCACTATCACAAAGGAAGTAATTTTTGCGTTAAATTAATAATTAGAATCCTCCTGAGTACGGGTGCTTTTCGTGTGGTGTTAACGTAATTCCATGTTTGTAGTTCTGCGGGTAAGGTATGTACTAATGTGGAGTGATGGCCAAGGAAGCAAGAGAATCTCAACGCGCTGGTTCGAATCACGGCTCAGCCGCCGATATTTTCTCCCCCTCCCCACCCCCACCCCCCCTGCTGAAATTATCAAGCACCACAATGTTAGTCATCATTCCTATGCTGATGACACTCAACTTCAGAAGAGCGATACCCCTGAAAATTGTCCTCGCTCTTGCAAGAAACATCAAAACTGGATGACTCTAGATAAGTTACAATTGAACGCAGACAAAACCAAAGCAATGATCATAGGAACTAAACAAAAACTGTCTTCCATCACAACTGACAAAATCAAAATTGGCAGTATATCCATCCCTCTTTCCAGCTCAGTCAGGAACCTCGGCGTTGTCCTTGACAACACACTGTCTATGTAAAAAATTATCAGTCAGACATGTCAATCCTGCTACTGTCAATTGCGACGCATCAGTTCCATTCGGAAATATCTGTCCACCGACGCAACATCTAGACTTGTCGTTTCTCTCATTCTCTCTCGCCTTGACTACTGTAACTCCCTATTGTCTGGTTTGCCTGCTTCATCCATTTAGTCCCTTCAGCGCATACAAAATTCTGCTGCCCGACTCGTCCTCAGAAAGAAAAGATCTGAGAACATCACTCCTATTTTGCAACATCTCCACTGGCTCCCTGTCTCACACAGAATAAAGTATAAGATCAGCACTCTCTGTTATAAATGTATTCACAAATCTGCCCCTTCCTTTCTTTGTGGCTGCCTTTATCTCTTGACTCCATCTCGCTCTCTAAGATCGGCTTCGGATCCACTCTGCTTACGCATTCCCAGATTCAAACACTCCACTGTTGGACGCCGTTCTTTCTCTGTCTCTGGACCTTGTATTTGGAATGAACTTCCTCTTTCGCTTCGTCAGGTCTCCGCACTCTGTTCTTTCAAGTCTGCTCTTAAAACCCACCTCTTCACAAGATAGCCTCCCTCCCCTACCTCTTCCTTGTCTTCAGTTTCTTCAGTTTTAGAGTTATGCATGCGTGTGAATGACTGGTGTGAAAGCGCTTAGATTTGTCTCTGCACAAGATTCAGCTCTATATAAATACCATTATCATTATTATTATCATGAGACCCTGAGTGGTGGTCTGGACGCTAGTCATTCGGATGAGACGATAAGCCGAGGTCCCGTGTGCAGCATGCACTTAGCGCACGTAAAAGAACCCACGGCAACAAAAGGGTTGTTCCTGGCAAAATTGTGTAGAAAAATCCCCTTCGATAGGAAAAACAAATAAAAACAAATAAGAAAGAAAAAGGTGACGCTGTAGTGTAGCGACGCGCTCTCCCTGGGGAGAGCAGCCCGAATTTCACAGAGAAATCTGTTGTGATAAAAAGAAATACAAATACAAATACAAATGATGGAAAAGAGCCAGGCTACATTTTGATAAAACCACGATAAGACTATGTTAAATCTCCTTCCCCTCCTTCAGGTTTTCAATGGATATATTGTAATTATTAGACAAAGAGATGAATAAGCAAATAAACAATTAAACAAACCTATAACTAACTAACTAATTAAACAATACAAAGAAACAGAGAAAGGTCGAAGATTTTTTAAAATTAAAAATGAAAGTCAAATTGATTTAAAAAAAAAAAAATCTTAATCTGCAATTTGTGATTGTCAAGGAAAATCTTACTTCTAGAGAATGTTAAATGGTGGTGGTTATTTTCTTGGAAAATCATACCATAGTTTCGGAAGATAAAACGCGGTGATCATTCTCATAAAATTGAACTCTCATTCGTATAAAACTCACATAAAACGATCCCTCAACAATTCGGAAGTGAGAAAGAATCCAGGCCAAGTGGACCGCTTAACAGCACACACACACACACACACACACACACACACACACACACACAAAGCCCGCGCGCTCTCGCACACACGCACACACACACACACACACACATACACACATGCACGCACGCACATACACACACACACATACAACACACACACATACACACACACACACATACACACGTACACGCACGCACACACACACACACACACACACACACACACACACACACACACACACACACATAATGTCTGCGTAGTTTGGAAGATCAGTTTTGTTGTTGTTGTTGTCAGTAACTGTTTGTCCTCCTCCTCCTCCCTCATTCTTTCTTCTCTGATGTTGTTGTTGTCTTTAGTTTTGGTTTTCCCTCCATCTGACCTGGCTGTAGTGATGGGCTGTGGGCTGTAGTGGTGGGCTGTGGGCTGTAGTGGTGGGCTGTGGGCTGTAGTGGTGGGCTGTGGGCTGTAGTGGTAGGCTGTGGGCTGTAGTGGTAGGCTGTGGGCTGTAGTGGTGGGCTGTGGGCTGTAGTGGTGGGCTGTGGGCTGTAGTGGTGGGCTGTGGGCTGTAGTGGTAGGCTGTGGGCTGTAGTGGTGGGCTGTGGGCTGCAGTGGTAGGCTGTGGGCTGTAGTGGTAGGCTGTGGGCTGTAGTGGTGGGCTGTGGGCTGTAGTGGTGGGCTGTGGGCTGTAGTGGTGGGCAGTGGTGGGCTGTGGGCTGTAGTGGTGGGCTGTGGGCTGTAGTGGTGGGCTGTAGTGGTGGGCTGTGGGCTGTAGTGGTAGGCTGTGGGCTGTAGTGGTGGGGTGTGGGCTGTAGTGGTGGGGTGTGGGCTGTAGTGGTGGGGTGTGGGCTGTAGTGGTGGGCTGTGGGCTGTAGTGGTGGGCTGTGGGCTGTGTAGTGGTGGGCTGTGGGCTGTAGTGGTGGGCTGTGGGCTGTAGTGGTGGGCTGTAGTGGTGGGCTGTGGGCTGTAGTGGTAGGCTGTGGGCTGTGGTGGTGGGCTGTGGTGGTTGGCTGTGGGCTGTAGTGGTGGGCTGTGAGCTGTGGGCTGTATTGGTGGGCTGTGAGCTGTAGTGGTGGGCTGTGGGCTGTAGTGGTGGGCTGTGGGCTGTGGTGGTGGGCTGTAGTGGTGGGCTGTGGGCTGTAGTGGTGTGCTGTAGGCTGTGGGCTGTAGTGGTGGGCTGTGGGCTGGAGTGGTGGGCTGTGGGCTGCAGTGGTGGGCTGTGGGCTGTAGTGGTAGGCTGTGGGCTGTAGTGGTGGGCTGTGGTGGTTGGCTGTGGGCTGTAGTGGTGGGCTGTGAGCTGTGGGCTGTATTGGTGGGCTGTGAGCTGTAGTGGTGGGCTGTGGGCTGTAGTGGTGGGCTGTGGGCTGTGGTGGTGGGCTGTGGTGGTGGGCTGTGGGCTGTAGTGGTGGGCTGTGAGCTGTGGGCTGTATTGGTGGGCTGTGAGCTGTAGTGGTGGGCTGTGGGCTGTAGTGGTGGGCTGTGGGCTGTAGTGGTGGGCTGTAGTGATGGGCTGTGGGCTGTAGTGGTGGGCTGTGGGCTGTAGTGGTGGGCTGTGAGCTGTAGTGGTGGGCTGTGGGCTGTAGTGGTGGCCTGTGGGCTGTAGTGGTGGGCTGTGGGCTGCAGTGGTGGGCTGTGGGCTGTAGTGGTGGGCTGTGAGCTGTAGTGGTGGGCTGTGGGCTGTTGTGGTGGGCTGTGGGCTGTAGTGGTGGGCTGTGAGCTGTAGTGGTGGGCTGTGGGCTGTTGTGGTGGGCTGTGGGCTGTAGTGGTGGGCTGTGGGCTGTAGTGGTGGGCTGTGGGCTGTAGATGTGGGCTGTGGGCTGTAGATGTGGGCTGTGGGCTGTAGATGTGGGCTGTGGGCTGTAGTGTTGACCTGTGGGCTGTAGATGTGGGCTGTGGGCTGTAGATGTGGGCTGTGGGCTGTAGAGGTGGCCTGTGGGCTGTAGATGTGGGCTGTGGGCTGTAGATGTGGGCTGTGGTCTGTAGATGTGGGCTGCGGGCTGTAGTGGTGGGCTGTGGGCTGTTGTGGTGGGCTGTGGGCTGTAGATGTGGGCTGTAGTGGTGGGCTGTGGGCTGTAGATGTGGGCTGTGGGCTGTAGTGGTGGGCTGTGGGCTGTAGTGGTGGGCTGTGGGCTGTAGTGGTGGGCTGTAGTGGTGGGCTGTAGTGGTGGGCTGTGGGCTGTAGTGGTGGGCTGTAGTGGTGGGCTGTGGGCTGTAGTGGTGGGCTGTGGGCTGTAGTGGTGGGCTGTAGTGGTGGGCTGTGGGCTGTAGTGGTGGGCTGTGGGCTGTAGTGGTGGGCTGTAGTGGTGGTCTGTGGGCTGTAGTGGTGGGCTGTGGGCTGTTGTGGTGGGCTGTAGTGGTGGGCTGTGGGCTGTTGTGGTGGGCTGTGGGCTGTTGTGGTGGGCTGTGGGCTGTTGTGGTGGGCTGTGGGCTTGGGCTGTTGTGGTGGGCTGTGGGCTGTAGTGGTGGGCTGTAGTGGTGGGCTGTGGGCTGTAGTGGTGGGCTGTGAGCTGTAGTGGTGGGCTGTGGGCTGTTGTGGTGGGCTGTGGGCTGTAGTGGTGGGCTGTAGTGGTGGGCTGTGGGCTGTAGTGGTGGGCTGTAGTGGTGGGCTGTGGGCTGTAGTGGTGGGCTGTGGGCTGTTGTGGTGGGCTGTGGGCTGTTGTGGTGGGCTGTGGGCTGTTGTGGTGGGCTGTGGGCTGTAGTGGTGGGCTGTGGGCTGCAGTGGTGGGCTGTAATGGTGGGCTGTGGGCTGTAGTGGTGGGCTGTGGGCTGTAGTGGTGGGCTGTAGTGATGAACAACATCAACCATGCTTTTGAAAAACCGATGTCTCAGCCAAAAAAAA
>NC_134881.1:5125080-5127580 GCF_041734735.1 Babylonia areolata
TGTTATTAATTTTTTTTACTTTATTTATTTTATTTTATTTCATTTTTTATTTATTTTAATTTTAATTTAATCTAATTTAATTTCATTATTTTTTTTTAAATTTATTTTTATTTATGTATTTATTTATTTATATCTATTTTATTTATTTCTTTATTTTTATTACTTTTTTTTTCTCAAGGCCTGCCTAAGCGCGTTGGGTTACGCTGCTGGTCAGGCATCTGCTTGGCAGATGTGGTGTAGCGTATATGGATTTGACCGAACGCAGTGACGCCTCCTTGAGCTCAGTACTGATACTGATACTGATACTGATACTGGTACTCACGCGTAACATGTAATCAACGATCAGTATAATTATTATCACAATGTCGCCGTTTTCTGCATGCGCTAAACTAACTTCGAATTGAATGTACTTTTCTTAAGGCATGGAGAAGACTTGGTGGAAAGAGAAAAATAAAATAAAATAAAATAAAATTAAATAAAATTAAAATTAAAAAAGGGAAAAAGAAAGGAAGAGAAAAAAACAAAACAAAGATAGTTTGAGAGTGTCTGTCTCTGTCTTTGTCTGTGTGTGTGTGTGTGTGTGTGTGTGGGGGTGTGTGTGTGTGTGTGTGTGTGTGTGCGCGAGCTCGCGTACGTGCGTGCGTGCATGTGTGCACTGGCACCATCGCGCACAACTGTCTGAAGCAGTGATCGTGAAACCATCACCTTCTTCGTGTGCTGAAACCGAACGTTAATTGGGCAGAAAAGGTGTAAGATATGTCTTGGAAAAAAAAAAAAAGAAAAAAGAAAAAAGAAAAAAGAAAGATGGAAGATAAAATAAAATAAATAAAATAGATCAAAAAGAGGGAGGCGAATTCACGCAGTCTGTGTGTGATCACGGAATTCTAGAAGTCTGGGCCTGGATTTGTCTGAGCCTGGCCGCTAATGACTTGTCTGTTTGTTCCTTTGTTCGTCCGTTCGTCCGTTCATTTGTTTGTTGGCTGGGATTTGGTTTGGGACCAGTTTGTAATGATCTTTGTTTGTTTGTTTGTCTGTCTGTGTATCTGTTGATGTTGATGATGCTGTAGCTGTTTATTTTGTTGTTTTGGTGGTGGTCACTGACGGCTGTGTGTGTGTGTGTGTGTGTGTGTGTGTGTGTGTGTGTGTGTGTGTGATCTGTTGATATTGATGATTTGTAGCTGTTTATTTGTTGTTTTGGTGGTGGTCACTGACGACTCTGTGTGTGTGTGTGTGTGTGTGTGTGTGTGTGTGTGTGTGTGTTGTTTTGCTTTTTTTTTTGGGTGGGGGGGAGGGAGGTTTGGGGGGGGGGGGGGTTCGGGGAGGTCGGGGGGTAGGGGAAGGGGGGGGGTCGGAGGTAGAATTAGATGTTTGTTTATCAACGTTAACAGAGGAGGGGAATCAGACTCAGAGGAGAAGAGAGGGTGGTGGTGTAGGGGAACGAGAGACAGGTGGAGGAGGGGGGGTGGTGGGGGTGGAAGAAAGACAGGGAGAGAGAGAGAGGGCGGGGGGCGGGGGGGGGGGTAAGGGGGGGAGAGGGGGGTTGGGAGTGAGGAAAAGAGAGAGAGAGAGAGAGAGAGAGAGGAGGAGGAGGCAGGGGGACTGGAGACACAAAGTGAGAAGCGGAAGGAGTGAAAGCCTAAGAGAGAGAGAGAGAGAGGTGAGAGAGGGGGGGGAAGAGAGAGAGCGGGAGGAAGAGAGAGCGAGAGAGAGAAGGAGAGACAGAGGAGAGAGAGAGAGAGAGAGAGAGAGAGAGAGAGAGAGAGAGAGAGAGAGAGAGAGAGAGAAGAAAGCCGAGAGAGTGAAAAGAGCGGGAGGGAGTGAAGGGAAATTTTTGGAGAGAGAGAGAGAGGGAGAGAAAGAGAGGAGAGAGAGAGGGAGAGAAAGAGAGGAGAGAGAGAGGGAGAGAAAGAGAGGAGAGAGAGAGGGGGGAAAGAGAGAGAGGGAGGAAGGGAGAGCGAGAGAGAGAGAGAGAGGGAGAGACAGAGGAGAGAGAAAGAGAGAGAGAGAGAGAGGGAGAAGAAAGAGCCGAGAGAGTGAAAAGAGCGGGACTGAGGGAGTTAAGGGAAATTGTTGGAGAGAGAGAGAGAGGTGGACTGGAGATGAGAGAGAGAGGGAGAGAGAAAGAGAGGAGAGAGAGAGGGGGGAAAGAGAGAGAGGGAGGAAGGGAGAGCGAGAGAGAGAGAGGGAGAGACAGAGGAGAGAGAAAGAGAGAGAGAGAGAGAGGGAGAAGAAAGAGCCGAGAGAGTGAAAAGAGCGGGACTGAGGGAGTTAAGGGAAATTTTTGGAGAGAGAGAGAGAGGTGGACTGGAGATGAGAGAGAGAGGGAGAGAGAAAGAGAGGAGAGAGAGAGGGGGGAAGAGAGAGAGGTGGACTGGAGATGAGAGAGAGAGGGAGAGAGAAAGAGAGGAGAGAGAGAGGGAGAGAGAGAGAGAGGTGGACTGGAGATGAGAGAGAGAGGGAGAGAGAAAGAGAGGAGAGAGAGAGAGGGGGAAAGAGAGGA
>NC_134881.1:5137580-5150080 GCF_041734735.1 Babylonia areolata
GGTTGACGTCAGACGATTATCAACATGGCACAGACTCAAGGCAGCAAAAGTGACAGCAAAACACATGTGATGGAAACACGAAAGAGGGGAGTACAGGCCCATATGTCTCCGCAGAGCTCCACAGAAATGACTTACGATGATCCGAATTCTCCGAGCTTGGAGGCTACTGCCACGCAGTTTATGTTAGAGTTCGGAGTGACGAAAGGTTTCACCATTCACACGTTGACTCATATGACAAGGCAGCAGCTATCGGAATTTCTCCGTGATTTCTATAGCAAATTGAAATCAAGACTCGAAGACCAACCGATTGGAATGAAAGATCTTCGGGAAGGTCTGCATAGATACTTTTTGAGAGAAATGGCGGTAGATATCGTTCGGGATAAGACTTTCGAACTTGCCAACACTACGTTTGACATCGCTCTTCGATCAAACACAAGCTCGCGTAAGTGTCATCGTATGCGAATAGACGTGGAGGACTTGCGCAAAATCTATTTTGGTGACGCCATGGACTTGACCAAACCGGACAGTCTTCAGAACAAAGTGTTCTTCGATGTGAACTTGTACATCTGTAATCGCAGTAAAGATCACTTGCGATTGATGAAGAAAGACGATTTCGAAGTCTCCACGGATGTGACCGGCAAGCGGTACGTGTGGCTCAAGGAACACCCGAAGTTCAGCACGGGTACCGACAAGGAGTTCGACGGTTATCAGATCGGAGATCGCATGATGGAGAGACCAGGTAGGTGCCAGTGTATACTCTCATGATTTCTCCATATGCTTTTGATAATGGTAATAATACTTTAATAGTCATTATAATGATGATGGTTAAATGCACCCAAATTTCTCCCGTAGGAACACAGTGGGAGCGATAGTAAAATTAATAAGAGGCAAGAGGTAAAGGGGTGGATATATTTCCTCCTTCTCTACTTCCTTATCCTTCTCTCCATCTCTCTGTGGATCTGCCTCACTCTCAGTCCCAGTCTTATTTTGGTGTCATATACTGTACCATGTGAAACTGATGCAAACTCAGTCTTTTGTCAGTGTCATACTTTTTTTGTTGTGTTTTTCATTCACATTTTGTTCCCATGCATGTATTGTTCCACTGTGTGTGTGTGTGTGTGTGTGTGTGTGTGTGTGTGTGTGATACTGTTTATTTGTGTGTGTTTGTGTTTATGCGCATGAATTGGTGTGTGTGTGTGTGTGTGTGTGTGTGATACTGTTTATTTGTGTGTGTGTGTGTGTGTGTGTGTGTGTGTGTGATACTGTTTATTTGTGTGTGTTTGTGTTTATGCGCATGAATTGGTGTGTGTGTGTGTGTGTGTGTGTGTGTGTGTGTACGCACTCATGCTTGCAGAAGAAAAGTTTACAACATATTTCACATTGCTCATATTTTAGTTTGTTATTTATTATTATTGTTAAAAAAAATTTTTTCTTACAAGGTCCAGACTTATTGTTAGAGGTGGGGATGGGATGAAGGTGTTGATCTGGAGTATGATTTTTGCAAGCAGGCTCATACAGCTGAGAAAAAAAAATCAGTTTCTTTCTGTGACTTGTAAGTAGTATGACAGAGAAACAGACAAAGAGAGAAAGTAAATGACTAAGTATTATGTCATAAGGAGGAAGGTGGCAGAATGGTTAAGACACTCATCCGCTAGTACAGAGTCTGTGAGGGTCAGTGTTCGAATTCTGCTCTCGCCCTTTCCCCCAAGTTTGACTGGAAATTTGAACTGAGATTCTAGTCATTTGGATAATCATAAACTGAGATCCCATGTGCAGCACACACTTGGCACACTTAAAAAAAGAATCATGGCCAATAGAATGTTATCCTCTGGCAAAAATCTGTAGAAGAAATTGACTCGAATGGGTGCGCAAATATATATTATATATTTGTATTTGTATTTCTTTTTATCACAACAGATTTCTCTGTGTGAAATTCGGGCTGCTCTCCCCAGGGAGAGCATGTCGCTACACTACAGCGCCACCCATTTTTTTGTATTTTTTCCTGCGTGCGGTTTTATTTGCTTTTCCTATCGAAGTGGATTTTTCTACAGAATTTTGCCAAGAACAATCCTTTTGTTGCCGTGGGTTCTTTTACGTGCGCTAAGTGCATGCTGCACACGGGACCTCGGTTTATCGTCTCATCCGAATGACTAGCGTCCAGACCACCACTCAAGGTCTAGTGGAGGGAGAGAAAATATCGGCGGCTGAGCCGTGATTCAAACCAGCGCGCTCAGATTCTCTCGTTTCCTAGGCGGACGCGTTACCTCTAGGCCATCACTCCACATTTAGGCCTGTCTTAGTGCTTTGGGTTAAGGTGCTGGTCAGGCATCAGCCCAGCAGATGTGGTGTGGCATATTTACAAGTCTAAATGCATCGAGACCTCCTTCTGAAACTGAAACTGAAACTGAAACATGTCACAAGTACTAGCATGAATGACTGGCAAGCATGTATTAGTCTGTGTGTATTATACATGATATATGTATGGCTGTGAGAGCGCACATTAGTGTATTTCATTCTGTTTGCCAGAGAAAGAAGCAGGAAATAGGTCTGGTTACTCTCTCTCTCTCTCTCTCTCTCTCTCTCTCTCTCTCTCTCTCTCTGTGTGTGTGTGTGTGTGTGTGTGTGTTCTTCAGTAATGTCTTCTATGAAAAATGATATTGATGAAATAATTGAAAGGAAGGGGAGAGAGAGAGAGAGAGAGAGAGAGAGAGAGAGAGAGAATGGTATGTTGTGTGCATGGATGTGTGTCAACCATGTCACATTTTGCTGTATGTGGTTATACTTAATTTGTTCATCCTGATAAGGATATGGAAATTTGTTGTATTGGACAAAGAATATTGGTTGAACGAATCATATTCAGATTCCCAATAAAACTGAAGAAGAAAATACACAATCGTCTACACAATATGTACTAGAGATAATCATATACTCTGCAGGAAATCAAGGGATTTTTTGTTGATATTATTTGTTCACAACATTAGATGTATAGTTTAGTATGATATTCAACTTCATCTTCTTGCTGTCATTGTCTCATTGATAAAAATATATGTATTATATATATAACTTTTTTGGTTACTGGTTGCAGAATGAGAGGAACCAATTAATGAACTGGTGCATGTAGGCGTATTCATTAAAAGCTGTAATCTGTTATTTATTGACATTTATCTCATCATGACTTCCATTGTATTCATTTCTTTCTTTAACCTATAAAAAAAAAAAAAAGCAAGAAAAAATAGCACTCTGTCCATCTTTGTTGGAGAGAGAGAGAGAGAGAGAGAGAGAGAGAGAGAATATAAATTCACAATGAAAGTTTGTTTTTTTTCACACAAGATATGATATGTTTACTATATTGACGAAAACACACACACACACAAAAAAGTGAACAACAACAGCAAAAAAACATATTGATATTCTCACACAAAAATGCTAAATTCTTGGAGTGCCTGGAAAAAAACAAACAAACAAAAAACAAAACAAAACAAAAAAGTAGAAAGTCGTGTTTCAAGTCATAAGTCAGGATTCAGAACGATTAGTCAAAAACCGAGAAGATGCCTGGAGATATATAACACTCGAGATCAAATTTGTGATTTTTCAGCCTTCAGCAGTTGATTCCCTTCTTTTGATGATGTCATCTGTAATGTCAATAAGACTGAAATCTACAGGCATGGCAGTCAAGGGGTTAATCATAATTACTATGTGATAGAGTTAGTTAGCTTGGCTAGGAGCTGGCTGTGATTTATTATAAGATATATTTAGAGAATTAGCACATCCAATGCTCACAGCGCGAAGTTGTAACAAGGTACACTTGGTGGTAAAGGGCTGTGGTTTGGGGATGGATTTAATTTGGATAAAAAGAATTGTAATATTAAAAGGGAATAATTTTGGATCAATCTTGTGATGGATCTTTATCCTGTTGTAAGAATATTGTCAAGGATGGTAATCCTGTCGTTGATTAATGAAAGATCAATGTCCTGTCAGCGACGCCACTTTTGTAGCCGTGTACCGAGTGGTTATTCAAGGGTACGGCACAAAAGACTTAACTAAATGTGATTGACTGTATTAAAGGATACTGAGAAGAATTCACGCGCACAGGCCAGGAACATATAGAGACCAGTCACAAATGGGTTTTTCTATTGTTTTATTTACAATAGTTATGAGAACATAAAAAGAGAAAACTAAGAAGAGAATAGAAGAGAACATAAAAAGAGAAGACAGTGCCTGGAATGACACAAACAAATGTCAGTAGCACAACATGTCGGCACAAGTGAATAATAAAGCACATGTATACATATTACATGGAAAGACTACCACTTGATAATGCATATGTGTGAAGACCAAACACTGACATTAAATGACATTTCTAATACATTTAAATAGTGCAGTTAAAGTGATTGAAGCTATGCTGATTTAGTGAAAGTACACTGACAGTATAGATTAGGTAAAGCTTATACTGTGTCAAAGTGACTCAAATGAATCAGTTTATCATGCTGCACTATACTGGAGTAAACCGTATAGGAGAGCATGATAACTAAATTACAATTAACAGACTGATACAGATCAGGTGGTTTTAACCAATAACTGATATTAATCAAACACTATCTTGTAACCACCACAACAGAATACTACACACATCTTAGAGTACTGAGCATCAGTGAAACGCTGACCTTCATCAGTGACAGCAAATGAGAAAGAACGCATCATATGCACCCACTAGAATATTCTCGAGCAAACTATTAGTGTCCAGAGACGTCACTGACTGTGACGTTAAGAAGAATCAGATGGAACACTGCTCCAAGCATATGACGACATGGCAATTATTTAGATCACTCATAGCTGAGCTGTGACTAACATGTCAAAGCAATAACTGAACAAAGCAATAACTGAACATACTCATATGAACATAAGTACTGTGTCGAACAATACAATTTACAAATCAACACATTCTACACACTAGGACTCACAGCGATACGTAGCGAGATGTCAGCCGTTGTGAGAACACACACGACACACACTCACACTGCCCACGACGCAGCAAGAGAGAGAGAGAGAGAAGCTCTGGTCAGATGACTGACCAGGTATGAAATGACCACTCATCACTCACTGTGCCAATTTATGCAGGTTAAGCGGACTACAAAGACAGTCACGTGTGCTGCAAAGCAGATCGGTACTAATCAGGCCAAATCTGACGACAACTGTGTTTCTGACAAGGTGTTCAGTGACAGATTTCTAAATGATTTCTGAACCGATTTATGTCGGAGAAGTTGCGAAAGAAGGAGCTCAACACCTGCTTTATAATGAGTATAAAATGAAGTGTTGGTTATTTAAGATAAATTTATAATCTTAATTTAAGTCACCTGAACAGGGTCAGTTTTAACGAGCTCGTCGCTGAAAATTACAAACTGCGTTAAATCAGTTTAACGTAGGCAAACACAAATGGAATAGACTTAAAGAAGGAATTGCGATGATTCTGCCAGTGTATAATACTTGTAGTTTACTGATCTGACAAAAGAAATATTAGTTAATTACCGTGAAGCAGAAACAAATTCCAGCTCAGCCAATAGCGTACCGTGATGCGACACTGGTTGAGCCGTGAGTAGGTTGTCTGGCGAGGACAAAATGATGTAAGCAGCTTTGCGTTCAAACTAGGAGTGATGTCACACAATCTGTGCGCGGGTTAGTTGGGAAAAAAGTTGTCTGATGTAGCTCGTGTGTGAGCAGTTTTGGAGCAAGCATAGCGCGCTTGGTCACAACTATATAAAGCAAGTGTACCAAACCAACACTTGACAATCAAGATTGATTTGAAATCTAGAATTCAATCATGCTACAGGCTTTGGTTCTAGTGCTTTCTTTACATTGTTTCTCTTGACCTTTCATTCAAGGTTGAAGGTTCCAAGGCTCATCTCCCTTGCATTGTCTGCTGTGATGATATGTAAATATTACAGTATATGTTCCTTTTTATTTCCACGGTGACAAGTTTATCATTACAGTTTGTTCCTTTTATTTCCATGATGACTTATCAATACAGTATGTTCCTTTTATTTCCACGATGATTTATCAATACAGTATGTTCCTTTTATTTCCATGACTTATCTGTTATCAATACAGTATGTTCCTTTTATTTCCATGGTTATTACAGTACGTTCCTTCTTTAATTTCCATGATGACTTATCAGTACCATCTGTTCCATTTATTTCCATGATGACCTATATATCATAATGTTCCTTTCTTGATGACCTATATATCATAATGTTCCTTTCATGTGACCAGGAGATCCCAAGTGCCCAGTGCGGTCCTTCCTCAAGTACGTGGAGCACCTGCACCCAATGACGGATGCCTTCTGGCAGCGGCCAAAGCGCAATGTCAACCAGTCGGACTACGTTTGGTATGACCACTCGCCCATGGGCACCAGCACGCTCAACCGCATCATGCAGCGCATCTCCATCATGGCCGGAATGTATGAGAGCTACACGAACCACTCCATCCGTGCTTCTTACATCCCCCTGATTGAGAGCATGTGTGCCGAGGCCCTATCGTCAGGCGGTGGCACTCATCCCCTGCAGTCGTTGCCGCCAGACCCCCGCCCTGTGGGTGAGGTGCACACGCCGAGAGGCAGCACCAGCAGCAACAGTATGCTCCAGTCGCAGGACAGTCGGGCAGAGCCAGATTTCAGTTCCGGGGAGGATTCATCATCGGTCACCTCTGAGCAGAAAGATGCGGAAGACGATGTCGCTGATCCGAAAAGTATGTTTAGTTAGTACAGTGCGGTCAATTTGTGTGGCTCAGGGTATTTGAATATATGGTGTGGTGGCCTAGTGGATATGCGTCCGTTACTAGGAAGCAGGAGAATCTGAGTGCACAGGATCGAATCCCACACTCGGCAGTATTTTCTACCCCTCAACTAGATCTTGAAATTTTTAATGGTGGTTTGGATGCCAGTCATTCAGATGGGACATTAAATTGAGGTCCTGCTTGTAGCATGCACATAGTGCACATTGAACTAAAAGAACTCACAGCAACAAAATGGTTGTGTCTGGAAAGATTCTGTAAAAAAAATACACTTTGATAGGAAAACAAATCCACTTGCACTTTGCAGGCAGAAAAAAAAAGAAGAAATATGTGTGGTGCTGTGCTACAACACGCTTTTTCTGAGGAGGGCAGCCCATATTTCACGCAGAGAAATCTGTTGTGATATAAGAGTAATACAGTACAATACAGTACAGTACAATGCAAATACGTAATATATCAATAAACTTTCTGAGGATATATATATGGCATCAGAGAGCATGAATGTGGAAACCAGAGATGCGGTTTACATAATTTGATGCTCCGACTCCATCTTTTTTTTTTTTTAAACACATAAATTTTGCAGGAAAACAATACTTGTTTCATTAGATTTATCAAATTTTGTTTGTACTGTTAAATGTTCAGCTTGAATTTTATTGCATCACTCTTCCTTGGTGATTGTGTTACCACTAGGCCACTACTCCACTATTATTTTTAAATTTTTATCTTGATAAGTTGATACCTATCTCATTTGAAATAGGGAGCAGATATCTTCAGAAGAGATAGAGCTGGAGTGAGTGAGTTGATAGCATACATGTTTTGTGTACAGTATGCATGTGTACACTGTATGTAATACTGTTAACAACATGTAATCATTTAATTAACTAGTAGTTTTATCAAAGCTACATTTGGAATAAAGATTGAAGTCCTCCAGTGAAGATGAAATATACTTTTAATATACTCAGGTATTTGATGTTTGTTCTTTATCCATCATGTAATGGTCATTCATAGGTGATATGAAAATGCAGTCTGTGCATCGGAACAGAAATTATTTGCTGTTTTTTAAAGACAATTATTAATGATTAGCAAGCAATAGAACTGGAACTTGTAGAAATCTGGTTAAGAGACTTGGCCAGAAAAATACACTGAAGAATATTTTTTAAATGGACGGAAAATGAATGCTTTCAATATGCTGCCTTCCGCTTTATAATTTACATTGTGATTATGTATTATGCATGGAAAATTTAAGATACAAGTAAACATTAAAAATGTTCCAAAGATTATTACGACATTATTTTATATTACAGTATTTAAAAAAATTTGTTCTGCCATCATCATTTGTTCGATCACCATCTGAAAATAGTATTAATTTCAAAACAGATACAACGCAACATATTAAATGTTCCTGTTATGTTTCCCTTTGACTGTTCGCCTAAAGGTTTACGGGAGGCCAAAATGAAGGTGCTGGAACAGATTCAGAACGTCACAGTGCGAGACATCCCCAAGTTTGTGGACTGGCTGAAAACTGTCCGTGTAGAATATCATGGCGACAGGGGTAATCGTAAGTACTTACGTTGCATGGCTTTGTTGTTTTTAACCCCTCCACTGCTGAAATGAGATCAGCATGGCATGAAGTTGAAGTTTGAATGCTGCATTTTGTGTGCTTTGAGTGGTGCAGTTTGTTTTGGTGAGTAAAAACAGAGCAGTGCCAAGACGGAGAAGTTCTGATATAGAATGGTGACTGACATCCAGACTGATAAAGAATGGTGACTGACATCCTGAGTGATAAAGAATGGTGACTGACATCCAGACTGATAAAGAATGGTGACTGACATCCTGACTGATAAAGAATGGTGACTGACATCCAGACTGATAAAGAATGGCGACTGGCATCCAGACTGATATAGAATGGTGACTGACATCCAGACTGATATAGAATGGTGACTGACATCCAGACTGATAAAGAATGGTGACTGACATCCTGACTGATAAAGAATGGTGACTGACATCCAGACTGATAAAGAATGGCGACTGGCATCCAGAGTGATAAAGAATGGTGACTGACATCCTGACTGATAAAGAATGGTGACTGACATCCTGACTGATAAAGAATGGTGAATGACATCCTGAGTGATAATAAATGGTGACTGACATCCACACTGATGAAGAATGGCGACTGGCATCCTGAGTGATAAAGAATGGTGACTGACATCCTGAGTGATAAAGAATGGTGACTGACATCCTGAGTGATAAAGAATGGCGACTGGCATCCTGAGTGATAAAGAATGGTGACTGACATCCTGACTGATAAAGAATGGCGACTGACATCCTGAGTGATAAAGAATGGTGACTGACATCCTGACTAGCGATAAAGAACGGTGACTGACATCCTGAGTGATAAAGAATGGTGACTGGCATCCTGACTGATAAAGAATGGTGACTGACATCCTGCGTGATAATGAATGGTGACTGACATCCTGACTAGTGATAAAGAATGGTGACCAACATCCTGACTGATAAAGTGATATAGAATGATGACTGACACGCAGACTGATAAACATTGGTAACATCCTGACTGTAAGCTGAGTCTGATTTCAGTAAGGTTTAGGGTCCTTCATTGAGTAGCAATGGCAGCAGTCAAGTGGTTAAATTCCTTTTAGGGATTAAAATTTTGTTTGTGTGTGAGTTTGTGTGTGTAATTCTGTACTGTGAATGTACATGTATATATTTATTTGTGTGTATACTTTTGAGTTTGACATTGCTTTGTCATCTTGTTTTTACTGTGTGTGTTTTTGCATGATTCTTTTTTTCTTTAAAAAAAAAGAAAAGAATTATTGTTATTTTCCTTTGTTGTTAGTGCTATGCTTTTTTGTTTTGTTTTTCTCATGCTTGACCTGTTCTTGTCAGTTGTGCTTTGTGGACTTTTGCCTAAAAGAAATGTCTGCCATAAAATGATAAAAAGTCTTCTAAACTTCTGTTGTCAGTGTATGTAATAGGGATGTGCGTGTATGTGTGTGAGCTGTGTGTGTGTCTGTGTATGCATGCAAAGATTATAGAGCATATTTAGCCTGATATATTTTGCTTGTTTATTTATTTATTTATTTATTTTCTATTCTTTTATTTTTATTTTTTTGATGGATCAATTTAACCAACTGATCAGACTGTCCATCTGTATCCTTTGATCTGTATAGTTCTAAATCTGTTCGTCTTCATTAATTTACAAGTAACAATTGTTTTATTTATTCATATACTTACTAATATATTTGTTTGTTTAATTGTATGTTTGAAAATAGAATTGCCTCATGAACAAGAGGTTCTGTTCATTCAAGACTAAATGGTACAACATTGTTTAGATTTCAATAGTCAGAAGAGTGGAAAGAAAGGAAGAAAAATAATGCCCCAGAAGCAAGGTTTCATTCTCCCTGACAAACTTCTTCTTCTTCTTTGTTCATGGGCTGCAACTCCCACGTTCACTCGCATGTACACGAGTGGGCTTTTACGTGCATGACCGTTTTTACCCTGCCATGTAGGCAGCCATACTCCGCTTTCGGGGGTGTGCATGCTGGGTATGTTCTTGTTTCCATAACCCACCGAACGCTGACATGGATTACAGGATCTTTAACGTGCGTATTTGATCTTCTGCATGCATTTACACACGAAGGGGGTTCAGGCACTAGAAGGTCTGCACACATGTTGACCTGGGAGATCGTAAAAATCTCCACCCTTTACCCACCAGGCGCCATCACCGTGATTCGAACCCTGGACCCTCAGATTGAAAGTCCAACGCTTTAACCACTCGGCTATTGCGCCCGTCTCCCTGACAAACAGTCAGTTCATTATTTGTACCATTACAGTAAATCATATTTTACACAGTAAATTACACTTGAATCCATTTTCACCATGGTACAAGCCTTTTTAAGTTCAATGAATTTGTTGTACCATTACAGTAAATCATATTTTATGCAGTAAATTACACTTGAATCCATTTTCACCATGGTACAAGCCTTTTTAAGTTCAATGAATTTGTTTCTGCCATAGTCCTCAACTGATCCATCCGCACTGTGTACAGAGTACACTCATAACCATGATCTGTAGATTATAATACACAGATCTGTGAGTTTTAAACACCATAGCATTGTCTATTATATAATTACTTATCTCTCCTTAGCAGTGTGATGGAGGCTCCTGTCATGAAAAAAAATTCTTTGTCTCTCTTTCCCAGAATAATTCACAACCCCCCCCCCCCCCCCCACACACACACACACACCCCACACCCCCGCACGCACACACACTGCAATCTTTGTTTGAAGAAAAATGTACACCTCTTTTGGAAAAGGGAACATGAGCATTATTTGTCATTTGTAATGGTTGATTGAATGTTTTGCAAATTGTTGGAAAGGATACAATTTTTTTTTGGTGGGGGGGGGGGGGGGGGAGGCAGGGGTGGAGGTTAGGAATGTAGCTTTTATTGTGGCGCAGGCTTGCATAGATCTTTCAGTCAAACGACCATGTTAAGAAAAGAATGACACTGTGTTTGGAAAAGGAATGATTCATCTACCCCTGTTCTTCCCACACAATATAAATGATATGATAAATGATGATAATAATGATGAATAATAATGATAATGGGTATGAATTTACAATGCACTCTACCTTCTCAGCACAGGTGGCCCAGAGTGCTGACATACAACAGATACAGATAATACTGATTTTATTTTCTTTCAGAAATGCGAGTGCTGTGCAACCCAGTGGACAAGCACATAGTGGACCTGTCTGCTCACATGAGCAGTCCCTCCTCCTCTGAGCGTCACCATCCTCCGTCCATCCTCCGCCAGCCCAGCAAAAGCCTAGACCCCCTCCCCCACCACCCGGACATGAACAACGGCACCCACAGCGACTTTTCCCAGACCATCTCCATCAAGCAGGTGGAGTTCCGCTCATTTGGCGACACCTACTGCTCCCTGGCGGAGCTGTCGCCCATGAAGATCACCATCCCCACGGAGGACACCCTGCTGGTGTCGGGGGTCCCTGACAATGTACAGCTCATGCTCCACAAGAAGCAAGGGGAGGCCATCAGCACCTCCAAAGAAGCCATCGCCGACCGCATCTTCTACTCGGAGAACGAGATGGATGTGGCAGAAGTGGCGGCCCACCTGGGAACGTTCCGTTCACTACAGCATCAGCAGCAGCAACAACAACAGCAGCAGCAGTTGAAGGAGGACGTGTCCGCGCCCCTGGTGGTCCCCTCACACCACCCCCTCCCCACTCCCATCCCCACCATTGAAGCTCCCTCCCGCACTGTGGGGGTCACCACCACCACCAACCACCTCACAGTCCCCCCGCATCACCGCCCCCCGGTGCAGCAGCAGAACTCCTTTGAGACGAAATCCAAGAGCGAGCTCATCAAGACCAAGAAGTACAAGTCGGTCACCTACCGAGAACCATCCCCGGTCCCCGATCTCAAGCGGGTGTCGTCCACGGGAACCCCGATCCTGAAACGGCAGGCCAATGTGGTGGAGTCCCCGTATGGGGACGATCCGCTGCCCAAGCGGGCGCATAGCGAGGACCACGGCAGTTCTGTGTACCCCCACATGAGGCGGGAGGAGTCGCTGGAGGCCCTTCGCCTGCGGGCTGACCGTCTGGACGATTCCCTGAGGATGCATCAGGAGATCCTGCAGAACTCTCCCCTGCTGAAGAAACAGCTGGATCGTCACGGG
>NC_134881.1:5155080-5195080 GCF_041734735.1 Babylonia areolata
GTGTGGACAGGGGATGGTGGCGGCTGTTGGGGACTTGCTGGCACTGCTTTTCCTGGCCTGTCTGCGTTGCTCTGCTGCAGCGATTCTGTTGGCCTCACAGGATTTGGCGCCTTTGTGGACAGCTGAATGCCACTTTGGTCTGTCCATTGCATTCAGCTCCCATGTGTCATGGCTGATGTTGAAGGCCTTCAGAGAAGCTTTCAGAGTGTCTTTGAAGCACTTCTTTTGGCCTCCATGGGAGCGCTTTTAGAAAAAGACACAGATTATATTCTAAGTGTTTGTAAGTATATACTACAGCCAGAATCCACACTCAGGACAAATGGACAAGGTCAGCAACATACATAACACAATATAAACACTGATTCGTTGAAGTGTCTTAACAAACTGAAATGAGGAACCAATCAAAAGGGAACAAATAGTGTCAAGAAGTTTTCTGTGAGCAGATTTTGGTAATAATACTAATACCAGTTGGCAGAAAAAAATGTGTGTTGAAGCTTAACTATATGTGTATTTTTCTATATTATATCTATTCTCGGAGCAGAATTTCATATTATTACGAATTGGCAGAAAAATCACTCACTTTGAGGTTTGACAAAGCTTTTCTTTTTTTTGTTTTTTTTTTTTTGATTTAGTGGGATTGTATTGTGAGACTTAATGTCCTTTCTTTTTTGTGTGTGTCTTTTTTCTTTGGTCTCAGAGCATGATGGTACAGTATGAAGCAGTGCAGTTCCGTATTAAGCTGTCAGTCAGCTTTAGAGGCTTTGTAAGTTGTTATCTTCAGCATGTGCTTAATAAATTTGTGTGAGTGTGTGTTTGTGTGAGAGTGAGTGAATATTTGTGCTTATGTGTGTGTGTGTGTGTGTGTGTGTGTGTGTGTGTGTGTGTGTGCATGTATGTGTTTGTGCATGCATGCATGAGAATATATTTCTTTTACAACTATTTTTCAACAATCCATTTGACAACCATACATGCCTCCCTTGTTTTGGGCCGTCATTTGGCAGACTGAGAAAAAAGAAGTCCCATTTGTTTTATTGACCAGTGTTGTTTGTTTTTTTGAAACAATGAAGAGAATCCATTTATCTACCAATGCAGCCATACATCTGCCAGTATCCACCAAATGTATTAGTATATGGAAAAAAAAATTGGGGGGGAACGTGAAGTATACTTTGCAGTCTTCAGTTTTCAACAACATCACTGAATAAGCCGCATCAAAACAAAATCTAAAACATGTAACTCTTATTTTGTTTCTGTTTTCTTCTTCCTTTTGGTTGTGTGATGAAGTGATGTTTTATACTGAATTAATGTTCCGTACCTCTGTTTCAATCGCTGTGCCTAGCGGAGCACTGTCCACACATAAAAGGCTGAAGTTTGTTGTTAAAAAAAAATTCCCTTTATTTATGAAACAAACCACCGTGAATTTCCTCCATGATGTATAGAGTCCCTGAGATTTGTACAGTCCTCAGGAAGTTTTGAATGCTGTCACTTCTTCTGCGTTCGTGGGCTGCAACTCCCGCGTTCACTCGTGTGCACACGAGTGGGCTTTCACGTGTATGACTGTTTTGACCCCGCCATATAGGCAGCCATACTCCGCTTTCGGGGGTGAATACTGTCACTGAATCTTCTCTTTCCCCCACTCTTCCCCTCTGTTCTTCTTTGCTGTTGCACAGAGCGTAGCAAAGCAGAAGGCAGAGAGGGTATGATACTGGAATCCACAGAATGTCATGTCTTCTTGTCCCTTCTTCCACATGACAACCAACATCAGTATGCTGATGAAACACGGTTATCAGCTATCAGTTATGTCACCATATACTGTGGAAAATGCCATGCTTGGATTGAAAATGAGGGAATCCAAGATAACCCTAGATTTCACCCTCACCCCTAGCCATAAACATAATTCATAGTCAGTACTGTGAAGCTCTTTGGTAAATTACCTTTGTCATTTTTTGTTGTTGTTTTTTTTGCTTGTTTGTTTGATTGTCCATAAGATTGTTGACTGTGACAGTTTGCAGTATGATAGCATCAGTCCTAATGATTTATTTTGGGGGGGCGGGAAGGCAAGGAGTGCAGAGTGTTTTTTGTTTCAAACAGAAATGACTCAGACATTGCTTTCATTCAGTGAAAAGGAAATACAATTCAACACTGAAGTTGTTTTTTTTTTTTTTTTTTTTTTTTTTTTTGTCCTATTCTCGGCAGGGATGATCATAACAACGCTGCATTTTGTAAATAGTGAAGGCAACTGAGCACTTGTTTTGTGATTGTACTATTGTTTTCATTCTTTTCTCCGGTGATGCACAGCATTTTGTCACAGAACCCAGGAGTTGCAAACGCATGGTGTCTTAACGTCAACAGGTCATGCCAAAGCTTCATCGCTGTGGGCCATTCTGATTGTCTGTGAACCTGATAGGGCTATCAAGTTAGTTGACTGCTTTTTGTTTGACTTGCTGTTCACTTGTTTGTCAGCAGCTAAGTGTGAAATTCCATGGATCTGAGAAAAATGATGTGAAATCCATATGTGGAGAATTCATGCAAAATTTGCAAAAAAAAGTTGTTCATCCAGGCACGAAATTTACCTGCAAATTTTGACTGAAATCATGATGCCAGTACAATTAAAGCAAGCAATATGTGTTGAAAATGAGAGAATTTGGTATGAATGCAGCCCTGTTGCCATGGAAGAAGAGATGTGAAGCAACGCGGATGCATGCAATTTGGACTTGAACAATAATTTCAAGCTCAGGCATCAGCTTGGTGCTTACGATGCTGAACCTGATCAAGGAGCTTGGTTTTGACAGAGCTCCTCAAGAAATAGCCTGCATGTGCCTAACAAGGGAACAGTGTGCTCAAGTAGCTACTGGACCAGGTACAGAGGAATCACATCAAACAGCGCCTCAGCAGAGGAGGGATCTGCCCAAAATTTTGGTAAACTTTCTGCAGTTCGCATGCATTTTTTTTTCTTCAGGTCTGTGGAATTTTACCTTAAATCTGTGCTGTGGGTGTCTGGGAAATAGGATTCTGTAGCACAGTTGTTGAGTCTACGTTCAGAATGTGGCCTTTATGTATCTCTTTTGTCCACGGTCTTTTTTTTAACCGTGACCCATCTCAGCGACGTTTGTTCTCAAAGTCAAAGACATGAATCATTGGAAGATACTTTTGGTGGACGCATTGATCCAGAAGGGTGAAGTTGTATCATGGCGTTTATTATTATCTTCTGACATCTTTTTTTTTTTTTTTTTTTTTTTTTTTCATATTTGCCATCACTGAGAGTGAAGCCTGTTTGAGAACGAAGTTTGAACCAAAATTTATTCAGTCACAGTTATTACTATGCGTGTGTGTGTGTGTGTGTGTGTGTGTGTGTGTGTGTGTGTGTTTCTTCTTTCACCTTGATAATGATGGATAAAAAAGCTGAGAAATTATTGCTGACACTATATATGTGTGAGTGAAAAATACAGTGGGCAGGGCCCAGAATATTTGAGAGACACCTGTTGATCAGGAACAAGAACCACATTTTCATAAAGGAACATTAAACTTCTGGCTAACCATGGATCTTGTTTGTGCCTGCACACATGCACACATTGACTCACCATACACATACTGTTTCTGTTTGTTGAGCGGTCTGTTATTTTTCTTTCATTTTTTTGTTTCAAGTTGAGATAAGAAATGGTAGTTAAAAAAAAAAATGGAAGAAAAAATAAAGGAAGCTGATATGTAAAATTCAAAGGATTAATGTGAAGAGTTAATCCTGAGCACATTGAACAATACTTTATTAGTTCAACCCCTTGTGTAACTGAATTGACTCTGGTGGTCAGTCCAACAAGTAAGAAAGCTTGCAACAGCATGTATTGTCATAGTTGTGCATGAGTGTCATTCCATGCTCTCTTACCTGTGCCATCTTAATTCCAAAAAAGTCTTGTGTAAGTGATCAGTTTTTCGTGTCATCCGAAAGACTTGCACCCAGAACACCACTCAAGCTGTAGTAGAGTGGAAATCTTGGTTTGTGTAGGACTTGAACCTGTGGAGTCTGGCTTCCTAGTCAGGTGGTCCACATTGTTTATGACTAGCAGAGAAAAACAATGTCATGGCTTCAATGCCAGGGCAGACTAGGCCTTTCAGTTTCTAAAGGAGGCGTCACTATGTTTGGGCAAACCCATAAATGCTATACCATATATGCTAGGCAGAAGCCTGACAGCAGCTTAACCCAACAAGCTTGTCAGTTCTCGAGTGCATGCATTTGTATACTTATCAGAGTAGATTTCTTTTACAAAATTTAGCCAGACAACTCTTTTACTGCCATAGGTTCTTTATCAGTGCGCCAAGTGCGTGCTGCACACGGGACCTTGTTTTATCATCTCGTCCGAATAACTAGATGCACAGTTTGTTTTTCCAGTCAAACTTGGGAGAAAGGGTGAGTGCAGGATTCAAACCCAGACATTCATGTACATGGTATTGTCAGATCAGCATCTTAGCCAGTCTGCTTCCTTGAATCTCCCAGAATATGCCTTTGTCATCTGTAGCAAACCCCGTTATACACAATTCTGAAGTAAATGAATGGTGAGTACTTGTAAGTGTGCAAGAAAAAGAAAAAAAAAATGATGTGAATTATGAAGTTATAAGTGCTATTATTTTGAAGGAAATATACTGTGAAGAAAAGTAGTTGTGTTGGGTCAGTGTGTGGATGTTTACAGTGAATCATACATGACCATTGGCATCAGAATTATCACTCAATTTCTGCTTGTTTGTCGCTCCGATGGTCTGTTTTGGATGGAATAAGGGCCGATGGTTTGTTGTGGAATGTTTTGTGAAGCGGGGTCATTCTCCACTACATTTTGTGACATTTTAACTATCTTTTTCAACATTTGAAAAGAACATTGTCTTTTTGTGTGTGTGTGTGGAGAACATTTCTTACTAATCACGATTCTGAGAACAGACTTTTTTGAGTGTCTTTTTTCTGCATGTTTTGTACATTCCTACATTTGTATGATCATTGTTATGGCAGAAGTGCCAGGTGTAGAGATTTCTCACTTTTGTACACTTGATTGATACAAAAAACAAAAACACAGAAAAAGCGAGAGGTTTTGGTCCTTCAGATTGATGACGATGCTGTTGTGTGATTAAAACTTTGTTTGGAAGTGAAGAAGGAGAGAATACATATGTACAGGCAGAAGAAAGCTGTTTTTGTTTTGTGCTGAAAGATTTGTTTCCCAATGTGGAAGAACAGTTCGAGGGTGTTCCCAGTTATGCTTGAAATTATTGTTACTGGCTGTGAGTCTGTGGTACTGTTAGTATTTTGCTGTCTACTTACTTTTTTTTCGTGTCCCAGAATTTTGAATGTTATTTTGTGTTTTGTTGGCTATGTTTTGGGGTGATGAAGATGCTGCTGTTGGGGTCCATTTAGGTTTTGGGGCTACTTGACAGGGCTGTACTCTCACGTTGTATCCTGGCTTCAACCAGGCTGAGAGATACGGACACCTGCAGTGTTGGTTAGTAAATTTGAGTAAGTGGATGGCCCTTTAACATGCAGTCTCAGTCTTCCCCTTTGAGTCCACAGCACACTCAGCTCTGGGTAGGATTCAGCAAGAGAAAAAAAAACAGCAACAACAAAAAAACACACACACACAAAAACACACACACAAAAACCCACCACCTCTGATGGGGATTGAACCTACATCCTTCCAGTCTTCAGTCCGCAACACTAACCACTTCACCACAGTGGGTGATGTCTACTTCCTTTGTTCAGGTGCAGGTGTGTGTGTGGGTTTTTTGTTTTTGTTTTTTTTAAGTGGATATGAGACTGATACAAAGAAACAGACCCAGCAATTTAGTGCATATTGGGTTGTCAGGCATCAATGAGAAAGTCAAGTGGACAAACTACATTGTTAATTACATGATGGTGTTTATTCTGGCGTGATTTTTAAAATACATTTTTAAAAGAGTTATTTTTTGTGTTATTTTTGTACTTGTGTTTCCTTTGGGTTTTGTTTCCATATAGCTGACGGATAATGGTGCTACCTCAGCACTGTAAGATCAAATCAACCAGCCAACTGTAATGATTGGGTTGTATGTGTTATTTTACAATGATGACACAGTATGAGGGACTTTGTTTAGTTGAGACTGTGAGTAGAATGTATATGCCTACACAGAAAAGTTGTTGTTACTGGTAAAAACTTATGTTGTTGATTTATTTTTATTTTCTCAATATAAATCTACGTTTTAAGTCAATAGATTCTTCAGTGATAGGGTTTGAGGCACCATTCCAGCATGATTTTGAGTCCTTTAGGAAAGGCAGTTTGCTCGGATTTTCCTCACTTGACCCAGGTGTATTTGTATTTGTATTTGTATTTCTTTTTATCACAACAGAATTCTCTGTGTGAAATTCGGGCTGCTCTCCCCAGGGCGAGTGCATCACTATACTACAGCGCCACCCATTTTTTTTTTTTTCCTGCGTGCAGTTTCATTTTGTTTTTCCTATCGAAGTGGATTTTTCTACAGAATTTTGCCAGGAACAACCATTTTATTGCCGTGGGTTCTTTTACGTGTGCTAAGTGCATGCTGCACACGGGACCTCAGTTTATTGTCTCATCCGAATGACTAGCGTCCAGACCACCACTCAAGGTCTAGTGGAGGGGGAGAAAATATCGCGGCTGAGACGTGATTCGAACCAGCGTGCTCAGATTCTCTCGCTTCCTAGGCGGGCGCGTTACCTCTAGGCCATCACTCCACGCATACCTGACTTTGGTTGGGGGAAGGAAGGAGAGGATTGGGCCGTGCCTTCCTGTGCCACGCCCTAGACACACAGTGGATAAGACATAGTGGATAAGAAATCACTGCCCTAATAGCCATTAAGGATTAGGGTACCTTAAACCTTTTCTTGACTTTTGGGGGTAATGAAAAATAAGAGTCATTATTGCACACGTGTGTGATCATGTTGTGGTCTGACAAGCACTGCAGCTATTTGCTTGTTGGTGTTGTTTTTTTCCTTGATTGATTGTGATTTTGCTGAAGCATCACGTTGCAGGCTCTGTAAAGTGATAGAAGCCAGACCACAGAGACAGAAGTGAAGAGCATGAAACTTGAGGCTTGCACATTCATAAGGTGCAGTTCACAGTGTTGATGTCAAGGTAGTCCAGGTTCCGCTTGTATGAGATGGCTGTTGCAGAGTTCATCCACATTTAAAAAAAGAAAAAGAAAAAAAAAGAAAAAGGAATTTGTATTGTATTATTCTTTGTCACAACTGGTTTCTCGGTGTGAAATTGAGGCTGCTGTCCCAGGGGAAAGCATGTTGCCACAGTGCAGCACCACCTTTTTTTTTCTGGATTTGTAATTCCATCAAAATGGAATCTTCTACAGAATTTTGCCAGTGACAATCGTTTTGCTGCCATGGGTACTTGAACATATACTGTGTGCATGCTGCAGTACACAGGACCTTGGTTTATCATCTGATCTGAACGACCAAACACCCAGACCACCTCTCAAAGTCTTGCAGAGTGGGTGAGGGGGCAGTAACAATTCTGGGACTTGATCCCATGAGCACTAGCTTCCTAGTCTGGCACATTACCAGTGGGCCACGGTTTCCCTTTAGTGAGGGCAGGGACAAACAAGCGACCCGGAGGCCAGCCATTCTTGACAGGAGTCGACAACCTGTGATGCCGATACGTTACATTGAACCTGAAATGTTTCCGTCCTCATCACAAGAAATCCATGCCATTTAACAACGGTGTTGCCATGAGATCCTGAATTTTTAACTATGCCTGTCACTTTTTGTTGTTGGGTTTTTTGTGTAATATTAAGGAATGTTACCTAGGCTTTAAAGTATTTGCTTATCCAGTTTGGAAAGATTTAGATTGATAGTCTACAAGTTTGGCTGGCACCACTGTGGGTATTGTTTTTTGTTGTTTTTTTAATCTGCAATAGATAGTGGAGAGAAATTTTTCCTTGATTCAATATTAAATGGAAGGTGACTGTGATTGAGCAACAAGAGTTATAATGATAACAATGATGATGAGGGGTGGGTGGGGAGGGGGAGAAGTCTGGAATGGTCAAGCATTGGATAGGTGTGTGGATGATTGATTCCTATATCTGTGTGTGCATTGCTCTGTATATTTAAGGAGAGTAAAAAAAAAGTATTTTCTTTTTTTCATCACACACACATGCACACACACACACACTCACACATACACACACAAACATGCCCACACCTACACACACATTGAAGATGTTTTAAGAGACCACTGATGCAAGAAAGCAGGGCTGTGTCTGCCGGTCCACATATCAGACATTTTGTTGAACTAGGAGTGCTGGCTGGACGAGTTGAGTATTGTAACCTTTTGTCAAAAAGTCCTAGTGAGGTGAAGTTGTTGGGGGCTGTGGTCATGATTTGGTGAAGGTTGTTTGATGGATGGGGTGAGTCCTGGGTGTTTATTAGGGTGGGAACTCTGTCTAGCGTTCTGAGGGCTGGGATGCATATGGGTTTGTGGGGGATCTCTGGCTGTCTGAAGTGGACTGCAATCCTAAAACACAATCTTCTTCTGAGCTACAAGAATTGTTTTCTTTTGTTGTTGTTTTGTCCTGCTTATGGGCTGCAACTGCTACATTCACTTTTATATATGTAGATACAAGTTGGCTTTTACATGTGTAAACACTGCCATTTAAGCAGTCATACTGTTTTTTGGGGTATGCATGCAGGGTGTGGTCGTGTTTGCATAATCCACCAAACACTGAAATGGAATACAGAGATCTTTAACATGTATATTTGATGTTCTGCATGTGTATATGCATGCAGGGGATTCAGGCATTAGCAGATCTGCACAATTGTTAACCTGGAGATCAGAAAAATCTCCACCCTGAACCCATCAGGAACAGCAGTGATTCAAACCCAGGACCCTCAGATTGAAAGTTCAGTGCTCTCAGCAGCCAGCTTTCATGCTCCACACCTGCCAGAATTTAAACCACTGACCTCACTCACCCACCCAACAAAATTCCAGTGCTCTGACCACTCTGCCATTACACCCAGAAGATTTTCCCAGGCAAAGTTGATGTCTGAAACATTGGTAGCATCCAAATTCTCCTTTTCGTGTGATGCTAGTTTTTTCTGCAACACCTTGGTTTTTCTTAATTGAATTATTTACATCAAAGAAGAATTCCACCTGTCCATTGATCCAATTTTCAATGCTGTCTCTACAATTTGTGTATCAGAATCCACATTTTTGAGTAAACAGTATTTTCTATACAATTTCTTGCTTCAGAAGGTACATTATGGTTTCAGCATAGGATATCAGTTCGCCATAACTACTTTCATTTTGATTTGGTCTCCTGCCTTCCCTCCGCTCCCCCCTAACCTTTCTCCATCCATGCATGAACTGGGTCAGATCCAGTTGTGGAGGGCTGTGTAGGTAGTGTAGGAATTGTTACAGGTAGCCATTTTTCCCTTCTTGGAAGAGAAGAGTAGGAATAGTGGGTAACTTGAATGTGCAAGTGTAATCAGTATAATTACTGTGTGCTGATCAACATCAGTGACAAGTGTGTGTGTGTGTGTGTGTGTGTGTGTGTGAATTCTGTACAGTGGTGTGTCAACCAATGCTTGCAAACTTATGTCTTGACCAATGAACAGAACTTGTGTATGTACAACCTGTTCACAGATTGTGTGGATCAAGTGCAATCCTATATTAATTAATTAATTCATTTCATTTTACAAAATCCACAGAGAAAATGGTGCATCAATGTTGTATGTCTGTGGTCATTTAAGTTCACACAATACTTTTTTTTGTCTTTTCTTTTTAGCATTTGAAAACATTCTGCAACAAGCAGTATTTCATCAATTGCTTTAAAAAAAAAAAAGAAAAGAAAAAGAAAAGAGATACATTAAAAAAAATACAAACTTTGTATCAGAGATGTATGGAAAATGTTTCCAGAACATTGGTTCTTGATGTTTTGCTGTATATTGTGGTAAGATTTTTGTACCAAACGTGGAACGCTTGTCTGCAGAAAATAAAATAATTCTGTATTCATCTGGCTGCCAGTGGTCATGTTTTGTGTCCAGTACTGTATGAGAGAGAGAGAGAGAGAAAGATGATTGTTACCCCTTCATTCACCATGCCCCACTTCCACACACACACTGACGAAAGGAACCTCCATTTGAAAATGTACATCTCCCGTGTTTATAAGCTGCAACTTTCCTGTTCTCTTGTTTGCATAAATGGAGTTTTGTGTGTATGTCTGTTTTTACCCCCACCACGTAGGCAGTCAAGACTCCTCCTTATGGGGGAGGCATGCATGCTATATCATCTTGAATCAATAACCCACTGAACATGATTATTGGATCTTAAATGTGCATATTTGATCTTCTATGTGCATAATTATACACTGGCGTAGGCAGTCAGACTCCTCCTTATGGGGGAGGCATGCATGCTATATCATGAATCAATAACCCACTGAACATGATTATTGGATCTTAAATGTGCATATTTGATCTTCTATACGCATAATTATACACTGGAAGGGATTCAGGCAATAGCACATACATTGACCAAAGAGATGAGAATAATCTCCACTCTTCACCCACAAGACATTGCAATGAGGATTCAAACCCAGGACCTCAGACTGAAAGTCCAGTGCTATAACCACTTGTCTTGCGCTTGTCCAACAATGTGTGCAGACGCATCAATGGGAAACAAATGGCAAACGGGAAAAGAAAAAAAAACAACCCTGTCCTAAATCTCTTCCATTCCTTTCAATCCAAACAATCAACGCCAAATGCTTAGTCCCTAATTGCTTTTTATTTAGCAGTACACAATATCAAATAGTGATGAAATAAATACATATCCTCACACCACATACCGTATTTGAGTAAGTACAAAATGTGACAGGTAAACAAGATATGTTTCACACTACTTTGCGTTAATTCCTGAATGATGTCTGCCGACAGGGATTCAAACGGCAATGATAAAAAATTCTTTGTCAACTTTGACAGTGATGAGATTCGATGTGTAACCTTTCCCAAGTAAAATATATATGGACACAAAAAAACTTGTCGTATAAATAATTACAAAGTATGTACAGCCCATTCTCCCTCATAATTATTAATATAGTAAAAACACACATTTCTCATAGTGAGATGGTCATACTTTTCCATGGAATGTGACAGAGACATAATTTGTGACATGATTAATTCAAATAAAAATCTATCATACATTATTAGCATTACAGTGATAAACAATACGTGCACTACACAGATCAGCAATTATTAATCACCTTGCAACAGATACAACAACAGCTTTATTAGTCTAAATAAAACCACATAAACTGATACCAACTCCTCTAGCAGTTCTGTGCCAGATCTATAGTGATCACGGAGATGTAAAGGAATATGACAGTCACAGGCAGCTTCAGAATGGGTGGGGAGGAAGAGACCGCAACAACTCCTCCCCCCCCCCCCCCCTTCCACACGCACACCCCACCCCCCAAAAAGAATAATTTTCTAAACTAAGAATGGCAAGATTATAAAAAGTAGAAGGAAAAAAGTTCCTGACAGCATTTTTGACTTTTCATTATTGTTGCATTTGTGTCATTCTGCAATAACATAAATAAAGCTGTATGTATCTCAAAGGATATGAAGATAATGGAAAAAAAACAAACCCAAAAGACCAACAACAAAAAACCAGCTGTCTATATATGTCTCTAAAACTTGTGATTATAATTTCGCAAATTTTCATTGAAGTACAGCTTCTTCAGACTGAGGTACAGAAATAGAAGCTGATCTCCTGTAAAAATTTGCTAAATACTAACCACAGGCATATATATATATATATATTTTTTTTTTTACCTAGTTCAATAGGATAAAAAAAAATGTTTAAGCTATAAAAAAACAAACCATACAGACAAAAAACAAGTTTCAAAATGCAAAAACAGCTGTCTGAGGTCGTCTCAAAATGGGTTTGATGATACTCTGACTAGAAACAAAACAAACAAACCAACAAAAAAAACTACACACACCAAAATCTAGACTCTTTGGTCTACCAGTCCAGGAATGCCCAAACCTTGAACGTGAAAATGTCTGATGTATACTGAACAAAGCATAAAACCAAAAACCCTTAAACAGTCAAAACAGAATGGAAGCAAATACCAACTGTAAATCCAGCGGATGACCCAAATAAACAAACATGCCGAGACCTTTTGAACAACAAAACAAGAATACCGACATATAAAAGCATGCATAAAATAAGTGCATGACAACAAATGTAACAATCCAACTTTGCTGACTGACTGATCCTATGGGAAAAAAAATCAGCAAATGAACTTAGCTCACTGACTAATCCTAGCGGAGGAGGGGGGGGGGGGGGGGGGGGAAGAAAAAGAAAGAAAACAATAGCAAATCTACCATAACAATACTATTTTCAATGAGAAGACATAATGAGTATGGTACATAAAATGGACAGATACTATATCATCAACCAGTAGTAATTTAGTTACCTTCTTTTTCAACCTTGGAAAATACAGATTAAAAAAAAAAACATAAGAAGAAGAAGAAGAAACACTTTACCCTCCCCTTAAAAACAAAAACATGACAAAACAATCAAGATCCCCACCCCCCACCTCTCCCTCAAAATCATAAATTATTCAAACAGAGATAAAAACAATAACAACAAACCCTCCCACAAAAATTGAACAAAAACAACCATCAACCATATTTCACCAGTAAGTGCAACAACGGCAGAATGTCTTCTTTGTCTGCATTAATATCATAATGAACAATGTTTTAAAAGCCCTATACTATACTATAGTAATGATAATAATGATAGAAATAAAAAGAGAGAAGAAAGATGAATACACCCACCACATCTGCACACACACACACACACACATTCTGGTACACATTTTGTTGAGTACTATCTCCCAAGCAACACAGAAAGATACAGCCACACACAACAATATATACAACTCATTCTTTCCTGCTGGCCTGAGTAACTTCAAATCCAATCATGCAGCTTATAGGAGACATTTCAGGGCTGAATACCTGTCGGATACCTGTCGGTTCTAAAAACCAATCACAGAGAAACCAAAATAATGTTAAATACTTGCAGTCAATTAAAATAGCATTAGAAAGGTCAATTCACCCATGTCTCATGAAAAACCAAACATATGTTAAATGGTTGACTAAAATAACATTAGAAAGACACGTTCAACAGTGTCTCATGTGAAAGCAAAAAATGTTAGATATCAATTAAGACAACGACAGAAAGACCTATTCATCCACATCTTGCTCAGTCTATACCAGAAAATGTAAAATTTCAATCAAGTTAAAAAAATTAAAAAAAATTCTTGAGGGCCTGATTTACTTGCACTACACATGTATGTCTTCAGCAGTAGTGTTCTGAAAGAAAAGTACTGCTTGGCTGAGAGATACACAACTGAATCATATATGACAAAATCCGCCTGCCCCATCCCCTACATCAATCTACAATGATTCTCTTCCAAGCCTCTATACCCTGAACTATAAAATGTTATTTACCAAGGTAAACATCAGCAACTGATCTTTTTTTTCCACCAAGCCCTTGATGACAATAGAACTCTAAAAAAACCCAAAAACTTCCATTGTTAGATGGCCACTTTTTTCACATGGAGGGATAGCCAGTCATTTCCAATCTAAAACTAACACAAAAAGAATTCTGACAGTCATTTCCAATCTAAAACTAACACAAAAAGAATTCTGAATTCAGCCATCATATCAAGGAGAGCTGGTGGTTTCCAATCTAAGCCGATTAATCCTACACAAAAAGAATTCCCAATTCAAACCTATTGTTCAACCAGATGTTTCTGACCTAAATCCTACACATAAATAACTTCAAATTCACACCAACAGCTTGGAGTTACCAACCATTTCCCATCTAAATCCTTCACAAAAAGTATTTCCAATTTTTTTTTTAAAGTATAACCAAAATTCAAACCCACAGTTCTGGGATAGACAGCCAAACATTTCTATAACCAACCATTTCTCATTTTCTGATCTAAAATCACTAAAAAGGTATATTTCTCAATTTAAAACCACAACAGATAGGGCTCTTCCCTCTGACCACTGACATGAAGCCTCTGACACTAACACCCACGCATTAACATACACACATGAACACCCACAAACACCCACACACATTCTAACACACACAAACACTCATGCACGGCATCAAGTACACTTGAGACACAATGACCTAAACTGACAACTTCACACAAACACAGCGGAAGCTGCCTTCTGGAATGAACCAGTTAACTCTCCTGATGACAAGGTGAAACCTTTGATGATCAAGCATTCCTCAATGATAATTTACTTAAATATTCATCATTTCAAAGTGAATTAAAAAATATACAAGCATAAATACTGGATTATGCATATCAGACACTGTAAACTGGAGTGAATTAACCCATTCAGTGCCAGAGATTTTTTGCACACAAAAGTGTTTTCCGCTTACCAAGGATTTTTGAGAATTCAGGGGTAATAATAATTTTTTATTTGATTTTTTTTTTATTTAATTATAATTCTAACACAAAAAAATATACAAAGTATAGAGAGAAAGTAAATGTTTTCGTGAAGGACAATGAATGTGGATTCTGAATCTAGGCTTTCTTCCAAAATTATTTTGATTGTATCCAACTGTTCAGGCAAGTGAAGACAATAATTCTGTGCAGCAAAAAAAAGTCTGTTTCCACCTCCACGGAATGAAATCCCAAAAGACAAACAAAAAACACACAGAAATACCACGCTTATTGTCTTATTATACCTGTAGAAGAAAATATTCAGGTTTCATTGCTTTTAATTTAAGTTTATTATAACAAATCACAACTCATGTAAACATGAATGTGAATAACTGTCCAAACAATGAGAAATGTGGATACAGTTGACATAAAATGTCAATCATGCTCTCAGAAACAGAGCAGTCAAGCTTTTTGACAGCTTAAGCTTTCACCTTTACAGGTTGCAACTGGGTCAATTAAAGTGTCTGCTGTGCATCCTGTTTGCCTCCTCTGCAGTCAGCCATCTGATTCAGTGACAAAAAGTGTGAAAAGTTAGAAGCTTGTATTTTACGTCAAGTGCACTTTCAACCCTGTGTTTCAAGAAAATTGTTGATGATGGGCTGTTAGTTACTTCCAGTAGTCGGCAGTGCAAGAACAGTTCACTTATGTCCTAGGCCAAGCCCCCCTTCCATGCCCTGACTGGCATTTGACCTATCGTCTTACAACAGTCCTGTCACGAACTCTGTCAGTCAGTCACCCACTCAAAAATGCTGTCTGACTGGACGGACGGATTGAACTGGCATCAAATGGGCCGTCAGCGCCATCACTGTCATGTGTTCAAATGAATCATCATACAAGAGAGATCAATTTCCATCGTTATCCCTGTCCTTGGTCATCAGCTCAGCTTGCAAAATGAGTAATTTCATCTACAGGACAAAGTTTTCAATGCCTTTTGCATATGAGGCAACCAAATTCCCACGCGTGCTCCAGGTAGGTACTCATGGAGAAGAAAGAGGTCTTCAACCTGATGTATACCCATTTAAACAGTGTTGTTATAATGCAGATACATGAAACTAACCATTCAGTCTGTTTATCTTCATTGAATGAGTCTCTGATGAAGGAAAAATCAGAACAGATGCAGGATGTCAGTGGATGTCTTAAAGGCACTATGGCAACACTTTGTGAAGAATGGCAGCTGACGTAGGCACTGAATGGGTTAATCTTTCCAAACTTTAAAAAAAAGAAAAAAGAAAAAAAGAAACAAATAAAATCACTCCTTTTTCTCTTCTATCATACTTACCTGTACAGAAGAGAAGACAGAAGAAAGGGATAGTAATAATAACAATAATAATATCAATAATAGTAGCAATAATAATAATATTCCTTAGCACAGCACAAATCGCTGACTCTGTACCTGCCTCTCTTTTACAAATCTGCTTGCAAAAATTAGAAGACAGAAAATGTGAACAATTTGAAAGCTGTACTTATTAACTTCACAGCAGTAGTTTTTGCACAGGTATTTTCATTTAAGATTTACCCCCTCTCCCTCCACCCCTTCCCCCCCAAAAGTCTTGCACAATACTGACTGAAATAATATTTAACTGATAAATTGGAAGAAAAGTGTTTTGTTTCAGAAAAAAAGAATCTGTGAGAGAAAAAAAAAAAAAAAAAAAAAAAGAATTGAGAGGGGGATTGATAGGAAGAGAGAGAGAGAGACAGACAGACAGATAGACAGACAGACAATGAGAGAGTTTCATAAACGAAGGAAAACAAATTTGCAAAGTTTAACAGTTCAACAACAAAAAGATTCACACCAAGGCAAAATAAACAAGAGCAAACAGAACAGAGATAACAAGAAAATGTTGTATATATATAAAGAAAATCAGACTTGAGACCAATGTAACTTTACATAAATAAAATATAATAAAACGAAATAAAATGAAATATCAACAAAAGCAGAAAAAGACAACAACAAAAACCAAAACAAAAACCAAGGACACAGAAAAAGCAAACATAAAAACAACAGCAACAACAAACCAACCCAAACCCCTGAACATAAAACTGTAAGAAAATAAAGGATTCCAGAGGGAATAAGGAGTGGGGGGGACAGGGAAGAAAGGGACAGTGTGGGAGGTGGGGTGGGGGAGGGAACTGGAGTGTGGAGGTGATGATGAAGGCAGTGGGGGAAGGGGCTTGGGACTGCAGAAAAAAAGAGACCCCCCCTCCACCCCCCCCCCCCCCAACCAAAAAAAAAAAAGGACATTAAAAAAAAAAAGGAAGAAAAAAAGTCAAATGATATTCCATTCTCTTTGAGTGAAATTGATATCCACAGTTGTTGTGGAGCAAAAAATGAAACCAATTCTTGCCCCCCCCCCCCACCCCCCCTCACTCCCCCAAATTCCTTTTACGGGTCATTGGAACTTAATTCAAACTAAAAAAAAACCAAAAAAACTTTCATTCGTTAAAGCAGAAATATCATGTGTCACCTTCACAACAACAATATCTCCTGTTAAGAAAATCCTGCAGTAAAACAGTATCTGCCAGTGTAAAAGTCACAAATATCGTTAGTGAATACACAGTACCCAGATGCGTACAACAGGTTCCTGCCACCTTCAAAAGAAGACGGGATTAGAAAAACATTTTTCATCAATCAGTCAATGATAGCAGACAATTAATTCTCTCATATATTTTCAGCTTCAGAAACAGGAAAAAAAAAAAGTTAGACAAGCATAAAATAACAAATGAACACAGTGTACTTTTTAAGAGAGATTACACTGAAATGGCAAAAGACAGTGAACAACTACAACATATTCAAAATGATACACAAAACTACAAAATGAAACAGTAAAAATAAAACACCTGTAAACACACTCAAGTGCTCAATTTAAAGCCATGGTATTCAGAAAGAAATAATGTGATTACTTCTGTAAAATGTCAAGATCAGTGTCTTCCACAACATCAACATTAAACTCTTTGCATTCAGCAAAACACAGCCCCAGACACAAAAATGGGTAACAAACATCTAATGTGAGAGAAAATAAAATAAAAGGTACAACAATTACACACTTCAAACAACAGATCACATCCAGCAGTGAGAATTTTTCATAGTTTCGTTCTCAGATCTTTCGATGTTTGCTTTGAAAAAAAAATCAATATGATCAATCGCAGCGAAAGGAAAACAAATGTTTCACAATTGTAACAGGGAAATTATTCCACCACAAACAGCAACAATCAGCTGTGATATAAACCTTCCAAGTTGATTTCTGATTAAAGGGTACAAAAAATGTTCCTATTTTCAACCAGGAAGAGATTATGACAGAATAATTTAGACTTCAGGTATTGAGGAGATAAATTCTCATTCCTTCAATTTGTAAGAGAAACAAAAATGATCATGGAATAATTTTAATTTCAGACATTGAAGAGAGTATCTTACTATAATAAGTACATAAAAATCATCACCATATTCAACAATCAACTTATTAAAAAAAAGTTTGAATAATCCATAACCAAAGTGATCTATGCCTTCTGACGATCAATTTATCCTATAATTGACTGATCAGGTGCAAGCTACTACCTGTATTTTTATGAATTAAAAAAACAAAAACAAAAACAAACAAACCACCATCTGTGAACATCACACCAGCATATACACATGCGTGAATGGCAAGATAAAGTACTGGTGATGAGCCAATGTCAACACTATGACATCCCCTTCAAAATCCAAACCCAACAAAAAGCAGCACACCACTCCATACTTCTACCATGAAAAAAACCCCACCACAGTAACAATAATGTTAACATGACTGACTAGTTGCTGCAATGAAGAATATCATGAATGGGGAGATGGACATGAAAATCTCACTTGTGGTTTGAAAAAAACAACAACAACAAAAAAAAAAGAATTAATATTGCCTGTCAATGTTTATCTGATAGTATCAGCCTTCACCTGCTAAACAGCAATTTCCATTGTCAATAACTACTCTCTGTGACTAAGATACCTGCCACCAAATGACTTCCGAATGTAACAAGTAATTATTCAAACAAAACATGCAATTTATTATTGAAACAAAACACACAAACCAACCTCTTCGTTTAGCACTGACAAGTTTCTTTATCAGTAGCAAAAAACATTTATGATGTAAAAGTTAATCAGTTTTTTTTCACAACCATGAAATGTATAAGTACAATGTAGAAAATGTTAACCATGCTTATAATTATATATATATTTAATTATATGTATATACATATACAGGTGTACATACCTAGCACCAAATGACATGGGCTTCCACTGAGTTGTGACATAGTACATTTGCTGGGTTGTGTAACCAGGGGTGATGCCAACATTTCGTAGAACACACACACACACACATACACACAAAAAGAACAGAATATCAGTTCTTCAGTAACCAAACCGAAAAGAAACAAGTTCTGTTTTCCTTTTCTCTTTGTCATTCGGCAGGGGAACTGCTTTCAATTGCATATGATATCATTTTTACATTGCTGTTGCAGATAACAAACCAGTACAGAAACACACACTATTCATGAAAGGAAAATCAGAAGAAAATGTGAATAAAACCGCAATGCAAAACTTTTCAAAGGGGGAAAACTGAAGACCACACACACACACACACACAGATATATGCATGCATATGATTATAACATATATAAATATATATATTAAAAAAACAAAACAAAATAAAGAAAATAACAGTAACAACGGTAAGTACACAAGAAACACACACACACATAACAAAAAAACAGTCGAAACAACACCCCCTAAAAACACATGTCCTTCCTGGATCTCACATAAAATCTGACCACGACCAGAAAGCCCAGTAAATCACCATTAATCTTATATACAACTCACACAGGACCTTCAGTGGATTAATGAAATCTCAACATACCCATCTGGTTCAGTCCACATATTAATCCATACATTCTGGGGGCTTGGCAGGGGGTGGGGGGGAGCTATAATATACCCAGCTGCAGCCATGGCTGACCTGAAAAGTAAACTATGCCATGGTGTAAAAAACTGAACCCTAAGCTTCCTAATACTGGTTAACAGTGTCAACCCTTTAGCCCAAAGGACAATGTCATGTGTGCAAGTGACTGATTCTTATAACACTGAAATGACTGTAGAGAAAAAAAATATTCCAACAAGAAAACAGCACACAACCCCCCACCCTACCCCCCAAAAAACAACAACAAAAAACAAAAAACTAGCCAGCTGGGGACCAGGGGCAGCTTAGCCAAAGTACATGTCTTATCATCTTCTTCGTACCTAAATAAACAGTATAACAGTGATGAAAGAAGAGTAGCATGTACAATTTTACAGAGTACTGACCCAAATAAAAAATGTTAAATGCACTTATCCTCCCCACCTTCCCATGATTCCTCCATCATCCCCCCCCACACCCCCCTTTAGTATACTAACTGTAAATAATAATTAACATTAACTGTTCAGTATCTTTTTTTTTCTTCTCTATAACTTTTTTTGGGGGGTGGGTGGGGGGGACATGGGGAAGGGATAATTTTCACATGTTCAAAACAATCTTTTGGAACAACAAAGAAAACTCTAGCTTCACACACACACACACACAGAGGAGGAGTTTGTATGATACTCCATGTTTGGCGATACATATACTTACCATGTCAAACTGATGCAAACTAGGTCTATTGGTCTGCTCTGCTTGGCCAAATTTCGTGCGGCTAACAGTGAAAAGACGACCCGTCTTGCCCAGTCCGCTCTTAGCCAATCAAACGCCTCTAAAAGCTACAAGTGCTGAATCAATTCATTAAAATAAAAAAAAGACTTTCCTTTTTTTTATTTTTTTTTTAACAAACTGAACTCATTGATAAAATCACAATACGAACAGATCCCAAACCTCAACAAAAAACTAAACAAACTGAAAGAAAAATGATGCCAAACATAAACTTAGATCATGCAGATTTCTTAAAACAAAGTTTACTATTATCATCAAAGTAACACATATCAGATTAATCTAATTAATGTGAGTAGAGACTAAGAACAAACAACAGACAAATGCAATGTGATTCTTATCTTCCAACAATGTGAAACAATCTATACTCTCACATATACTAGAACAGAAACAATCTGTAAACAAGAAAGGCAACAACATATTCTACCATCCACACTTAAATTCAGCACTGACTTCATTTTGTGCACGAACATACTGGACACTCTCACTTTGTCCAATATGATGATATAATTCAATACAAATGCAACAAAGAGCGGAGGTTAGTAATATTAGGAAAGCATCCAAATATATATCCCATCCAGTTCAAATTGTTGCAAACAATATCTATCAAACTATATATATTTCACAGCTCATCAACACATTATTTTCAGAGCCTCTGGCCTGGAGCTTTTACAAACTCTCTCTTTCATTTGATAAAATACCAAAAAAGTTCACATAGAAGCACTATGAAAAAGCTCTCTGCATGAAAACTGGGCTGAAACTGTGACCGACTGTGGGATTTTTTTTGACAGTTATATAACTGCAGAACATTTTTGTGTGTGACAGCGATGTACGGTAAAACCAAGAATTTGTTTTCCTTCCAACATCACACACCATTACACTCCACATTCACACACTAACAGTTTACAAATATTCATGTCAAATTTTCGGCAAAGCAACCATCCATAGCTTGTTAATAAATTGTGATATTGTGTGAATACACTCAGAGATCAAGTAACATCAGCTATAATGATAAGGGCTCCTGTACAAGGCTTAACAAAAAAGAAAAAGAAAAAAAAAAGAAAATTACTATCATTATCATCATTGACTAACCATCTCTGCTGTACATGTTCGATGATTAACTTACCACCTGGTTAAGTTTTGTGGCCGGAATCGTTTAGGTCAGTTAAGAGTTAAAACAGTGAATGTGAAGAACGGTGGCCTCGCACACAGCCCATCTCTGAGGGAAGGACACTGGGAGGATCAAAAGATGCCAGAACAATACACAAGTCAATAAGTGACAACATGTCCTCAAGCCAAAAGTGAAAACACAAAAGTCAATTTGTGACCACATGTCCTTTTTTTAAAGATCGCACACATGTACAAGCGGTGATGACCAAAATGCTAAGAGAAACCACCACCACTCAAAAACAACACAAGCTTCACCAAATACATGCTGACCCTTATCCTTGCATTCTAGAAAGCCAATCATCATCTGTGACCCCAAAAATGTAATCAATAGGCTGCAATGGCTGGCTGACATTTTTCCAACATATATTTACGATACTCAGCTGACTGATGAAAAAGAACTGATTAAAAAAAATTTTTTTTTTTTTTTTAAGTGTGCAATATCTCACACACACTGTTCTCAGCGGACTGATGAAAAAGAACAGATTTGTTGTTGTTGTTAAGCTTGCAATATCACACACACACACACACACACACACACACAAGCACACACACACACAGAGTGTTATCATTATTGTTGCTTTTGCCCAACCTACCACACAGGTCTGTATCATGGTTAAAAGCACTTGTGGATATCAAACCAGTCAACCTAGCAAAAAATAATTGTAATAAACCACTAAACACGCACATATAAAAATCAACAACAACAAAACAGAGAGAAAAAAAGACTGAATCAGAAAATCAGGAACAAGCACAGTCCCCACATTCATACGCACATAAAAACTAGGACCTGCCTCTGGTGCTTACCATTACTGTCACACATGAAGTGTTATCACTGCTACTATTAACACCTCGTTTTATATTACGCATACACAAACACACACAGAGGGAAAAGTCTCGACTCTGCACTAAAACAAAAATCTGCAGCACTAAACAACAACTAAACATAACACAGACAGGTACTTCCCTGCAAGCAAAGAAAATTCCCACCACCATGAAGGCTGATCCAGACAAGGGAGGTAAGCTGGTGTGGCAGCCCAGCCAGTCCTCACAAGATCAGCATAATAATTAATCTACCCAGCATCACAGGAGCAGACGTCTCCACATAAAAACAATAAATCCTCCACAACCACCTCTCTCTTCCCTCTGCCACCCCCGCTCAACACCTCCACCTCCCCCCTTGCACACACCCTCCACGCATGCACACTTTAATGGAACAGAACAAATGCAACATACAGAATGGGGATCGACATTCAAACCAATTCATCATCATCAATTATATCGTAAGGCAAAAAAACAAACAAAACAAACAAACAAAACTTTCTTCATTTAGTATGATTTACTAGTTGGCTTCAAAGAAACAAAACAATATAACAAACATACAATAACCCACACCCTTAAAAAAAATCAAAAACAAAAAAACAACAACAAAAACCCATAAATGACAATTCTACATCAGTATCTGTCCACAGTATTCAAACAATGTCAAAACTCAACAGCTTGAAAACATGGCTCAAAGTATAAAAATCGCTAAACAGAAACCCAAATAAATTAGTTACGTTGATTATTATTCTGATTTGTGTGTATGAAAAGAAATAATTTTTTTTTTAAAGGCCAATGGTCAAAATTCACTAACACAGTCCTACACTTGCAACCAAATCCAGCCCACGAGTCAGACAGCAGATAATTCCATTCAACAGACTGTGCAGTCAAGCATACTTTAACATAAAAAAAAAAATCTTTCAAGGAGGTCAAAACTTTAAAAAAAAAAAAAAATTTCCTATTGAAAAATAAATACAATTTAAAAAAAAAAAAGAAAGAAAAGGAAACATCAATTACAATAAATGGAACAGAAACACAAATAAATTAACAACAAAAATGTGCTCCTAAAAAGAAAAGAAAAAAAAAAAAAAGCTAGTTATCACTATCAGCAGATTTGCTGGGTTATGTTTTGAACAAATTAACAAAGCTACAGTCTCAACACTGGGCAACAATATCATGAAATGCTAAAAATTCTTTTCACAATGAGTATGTTAATGCGAGCATCTACATCTCTAATCCCACTCACACTTTCAGAAACCGCAATCACTGAATCAGGTGACATGTAACAAGAAAATTACAACAACAAAGATATACCACTATCATAATAACTACCACCATCTTTTTTCTCTCTGAAATATTGCCTCTTTCTTATTTATAAATAACTGATGTAAGAATAACAAAGTAATGGGTGATGACATAAAGGTATACATCAAAATGATATGTAAGATCAGAAATGAAAGTGTCATTGCAAGACAAAGAATGTTCACAAAGATGTGCATAATATTTATGTGCTTATACCTATCACACACATTGAGAGAAACATGTGAATTCACATATATCCATGCACACACACAATGCCATGAAGCTTTCAGTTTTGAAAGTATCAGCAATCAAAGAAAGATGCTCTGAAGGTTAAAACAAAATGTTTTTATATACAGCATCAACAGATCCAAATGAAAACACACCATACTTCCAGGTGTGTCCGCTTTGTATAATATTTATCCCAGCTGATCAGTATCATATCAACATCATGTGCATTTGTTTTTTGTTTTTTTTATATTTACTTTATTCTATGTCAGATCATTATTACACAGATCATAGCAACACAAGTGTCAAAACCATACCAATATTGGAAAAAATAAAATTAAACTTTGGAATATGTGCTGCCATATCAATATTACTTCAGATATAAAGGATACAGGCAACACTAAAAAAAAGAAAAAAAAAAAAAAAAAAGGGCAAACAAAATAAATAACACACACAACCGTGATGCTTGAAAAATACTTTGTACAGCAGTCATTGTTTGCTGCACTTTCAGCCGGTGACAATATCAAAAGTGCAGCACAAGTGCTCACACTGTTTGCGTTAGCAGCATTTTCACATGCCCATACATCTTTTCATTGTCTTTTTTCAGATGGAAATTAGGTGGTGTTCATTATAACTGCAGTTCCAGAGGTTCCAAGCAGAGGTCCAGCAAACGTGAGGTCAGCTTTAATATGTTGTCAATGCTTTACACGTTTAAAAATTTTTTTGAATTTATTAACATAACCTGTACAGAGGCCTCATTTCTGAGTATAAAACCACAAAAAGAAAGAAAACAATGAAACTGAAATGAAAAAAAAAAGAAGAAGAAAATCCAAGAGAAAAAATCAAAGTCAACTATTTGTTATGTACGGGTCACAGAAAAAGCAAATAATAAAGCTCAAGTCGAACTTCCACCAGCCACTGAAAGACATCAGGGGGCAGGGGAAAAGGAGGATGCCCAGACTTTTAGGCCAGCATTCAGTTCAGCCATCACTGGGAAATCAAAGTCATGTCTTTCAAATGATAAGCATATTCCTTATCTTAGAAATAATATGTAAATTCTTTATCTTTGAAATAATCAGTACATTCTTTATCTCTGAAATAGTGTGCAGTCTTATACGTTATGGGTTTCACAAATCTTAAAGGGTCATGGTCAAGTGTCTCTGGAATAAAAACAACAGATCTGTTTAAGCCAGTCACCAGAGAGAGAGAGAGAGAAATCCAACACCATTATTTGTGACAACCTACACGGAATTAACTGATTCTTTCCAATGTTGGAAAGAAAGCAGGCAGGCTTGTGATCTCAAACAAGAGTTGGTGCATCATGTCTGTCACTGTTAGGGCTCTGACACTGTTCAACATGGAACAGACTATCAAAATAATTCATAAGAAATGCCAAACACTCAAGGAAATGTTTTTCATAACAAAACCCAAAAAACAAACAACCTTAACTGTTTGGTGTTCCAAAGCCATATAATTGGAAAAAAAAGGGGGAGGGGCGAGGTAAACTTGAAAGCAGTTGTTGTGAGCTGAGTTCTAATTTTATTCGTTTTATAGTTCAGATAAAAAAACATACACAGGATGAGTCCAGAATTAGTGAAATGTGTAACGATTCAACAGTCCACTCTTGAAATGAAAAGTGAGTACCAGGTAATTTAACACCCCAACAATACTTAACATACTGAAGTCTCCTGACTTACTCCACTTGTACCATTAAAAAGCAGCACAGATGTTGAATTTTAAGAACTGCACATCACTATCTATCTGAAATCAATTACCTGTCAAAATTAATTATTGATCAAGATAACTTATTGCTATGACACTCCTACCTGAGCTCACTGATATAAATCCTGACCCTAGAACTAGAAGTGTTCACTTTTCAAGGAAATTAACCACACTTTCTACCTGCCTAACCTTTTTCTCAACAGAAAACGTCTTTCACCCTAAGTCTCTGACCACAGGGGCACCACTGATGACTTTCTCTCCTTGTTCTTTGACTCTCTCTTGATTGAGTCAACAGAAAACTACCACCCCCTAAAATGGAGTGTGGCTGCCTAAACTATGGGATAAAAACATCTCATACACAAAAAAGCCTACTTACACATGTATGAGTGAACATGGGATTTGAAACCCACAAAAGCAACCGAAAAAAAAAAAAAAAGAAAGAAAGAAAGAAAACTACTTTCCCCAGTATCCGCAAGAAGACAGTCAGAAGCTGCTGGGAGGGACAAAGTTAGAAGACACTGTTAATGTCCTGGGCCTTTTTCACAACAAATTGCTATCTATTCCTCTGCAGGTTGTTCAGCTGCTGCATTGCATGACAGAGAAAATCATACATTCACTCACTGCTTCAAGTTCAGTGCCACAGTTTTCATGTTGCTAGTATTCTAACATGCAGGGACAAGTGTTTTTTGTTTGGTTTTGGTTTTAAATGAAAAGCTATTTCAAGGATCCCTGAAGACAAGCCAACATGAGATAACTGTGAGATCATCTATTAAAGAAGGGGGTGAAGCAGTATTCCTTCTGGCTCAAAATGCACACTGACATTTCAAACTACCAAACTAAACCCCAACTGACATTTTGAACTAGCAAACTAACTGCTCTAAATGACACTTCAAACTAGCAAACGAACTGGTGTTTTAAGCAAGCAAACTAAACCCCAACTGGAATTTCAAATTAGCAAACTAAAGCCAAAGTGACATTTCAAGCTGGCAAACTAACTGATATTTCAAACTGACATTAATTTCAAATTAGCAAAGTAACTGCCCTAACTGACATTTCAAACTAGCAAACTTACTGACTTTCAAGCTGGCAAACTAAAGCCCAACTGACATTTCAAGCAATCAAACTAACAGCACTGACTGGCATTCTAAGCTAGCAAAGTAACCGACATTTCAAACTGGCAAACTAAAGCCTAACCGACTTTTTAAATTAACAAACTAACTGCTCTAAATGACTAGCCAAATGACATATGAAACTTGAAAACTAACTGTGACAATTGATGCTTCAAATGAACAAAGTAAACATTTTCAAATAAGCAAACAGACAATGAGACATTTTGAACCAGCAAATTGACAAAATGACATTTCAAACCAGCTAACTTGGCCCAAACTGCCATTTCAAACTAAATAACATTTTGAACTGGCTAACTGACTAACATTTTGAACCAGCAAAGTGAGTAACATTTGGAACCAGCTAACAAGGCCCAAACTGCCATTTCAAACTGTGCCTATACTGGAAGCGTTTCTTTTCCCAGTGGGCCATTAACTCATCCTTCTGAAGACTGGATACCAACATGCACTCTCTACTCTGTGACATGGCTTGTGCCTGGCAGGAGGATAAAGAATATTAGGTTATAAAGGTACAGGTAGTTCAAGTTAAAGCTCCCCTGGCCTTTAAGAACAATGAAGCAGTAAAAACAAAAACTCTGAAGAAAAAGGTGCTGCATAAATAATAATCAATGTCCTTGCAGAAAATGATGAAAAGAAAAGTGTTGTCACACACAAGAATCCAGACAATTATGACACACAGAGCACTTGAAAGTAATTCTCAGTTTGATGCCTTACATTCTGCTTTCAAAGCATTCCAACACTCCACACTATTCAGTGTCCAGAAAGTGCAGTGCTCAAATAAAAAGCATGTGAACATGCATTAACCTTATAGAGCTGTGGTATCAAAAGTGTTAGAGGTCACTGTCTGCTTTATAAATTCCACTCAGTTTTTGCTCTTCTTTTCTCAACATAGCAATTTATTTCGATATCTCTCAAGACATTCTAATAGTGATAGCACCTTAGAACCTATTGATATCAATCATAAATCTAGGTACTGTTTTCTGGACTTTTTCTTAAGTGTACATACCCTTCTTTGTATACACGGCCCCATAGTCTTTTACAGTCATTGGGGCAGTGAAATCGTATCCAGTGTCCAGGGCTCAGCATAGGAAGATGGGGCCCAATCCTCTCCTTCCACCATTTCAACTTTTCCCAACCAAGTCAGGAACCCATTCACATCTGTGCTGAGTGCGCAAAACAGGAGTAAAGTGCCTTTCTCAAGGACACAGCACCATGCTTCAACAGGTGCCTCAAACTCTGATCATTGGTGAGCACTGGATCAGAAGCCCAATGCCTAATATTCTCCCACGGTGCCTCCACACCAAAAAAATGCATGGTGAATGTCATGGGAAAAAGAAACTTATCTCTGTAGGGACAATCAATGATTGAACAGGTTTTCCAACCTAATCCAAGTTCTGCCATGCCACCTACTGTTTTCTTTGCATACGGACAATAAATATACCATCAGCTGAAAGTAAACTTTTTTGGTACATAGTTTGGCATTAGTAGGTATGGATCAGTTGGGAATGTTTCTTTATTAAAATAAAAAAGACATTTACTTAAAGAGCAATTTAAGATCTTTTGAAATCATAAAACTGAATATGAAATCTAAGTCTACTTTCTTTTTTTTTTTTTTTTTGACTGCTTACATCTCTGAAAAATATCTGCTTTGCCACATCAAATCAAAGATCAACATTCAAAAAAATTTCAGAATTTACCTAGTGTCTTTAGATTGCTTAATCAGGTCAGGTTCACCGTACAGTAACCAATCACTGCAAATACAAATAACCACAGTGAGTAATGAAGCAGAAGGGGGTGAGGCCAAAATAGTTTCAAGAGCATTATGGATCCCAGCAGGGACTGCTGATCACCATTTAACTCAATGCGGATGAATTCCGAGAAAACTTACAACAGAAGAGTGCCACTCTGTGCCAACTTCTGAGTACATTTGTAACAGCAAACTCCCACAGTCCAACACTAATCTGTCTTCACATTTTCTCAATCCATACCATGTTTCATGAGTTACTTCCCTTCATCAATCTTATATCCTTTGTTTGATTTGCATTTAGCTGTCTTTGTTCAAATTTTAACATTGAAAATATCAATAAATCAGAGATACGTGTTGGGATAAGTTTTCACAGACAGCTACTGTGACAAGAAGCTAAATGATTCAGATTCTAGCCCAAGTGACAATGATTTTGTGATTGCAAGTACATAATGTCCTATCATCATGCCAATTTTTAAAGTGTCCAATTAAAGACACGATGGTAATTTTTTTCCTATCTGTTTTCTAACCACTTTTCTAAGCAGCCTCAAGCCTGCAGCACTCCTGAATGGGTGAAAACAACATGACAGAAGAGGTAGGGTGGCTGGGCAGGATCATAATAAATAATAATAATAATAATGACAGTATTCATACAGCGCTGAATCTTGTGCAGAAACAAATGTAAGCGCTTTCACACCAGTCATTCACACACATGCATAACTCTAAAACTGAAGAAGAAACTGAAGACAAGGAAGAGAGGCTATCTTGTGAAGAGGTGGGTTTTAAGGCCAGACTTGAAAGAGCTGAGTGCGGAGACCTGACGAAGCGTAAGAGGAAGTTCATTCCAAATGCAAGGTCCAGAGACAGAGAAAGAACGGCCTCCAACAGTGGAGTGTTTGAATATGGGTATGCGTAAACATAGTGGATCCGAAGCCGATCATAGAGAGCGAGATGGAGTGTAGAGGTGCAGGCAGCCACAAAGATAGGAAGGGGCAGATTTGTGAATACATTCATAACTTAGAGTGCTGATCTTATACTTTATTCTGTGTGAAACAGGGAGCCAATGGAAATGTTGCAAAAGAGGAGTGATGTGCTCAGATCTTTTCTTTCTGAGGACGAGTCAGGCAGCAGAGTTTTGAATGCGCTGAAGGGACTGAATGGATGAAGCAGGCAAACCAGACAACAGACAGTTACAGTAGTCAAGGCGAGAGAGAATGAGAGAAATGACAAGTCTAGATGTTGCATCGGTGGACAGATATTTCCGAATGGAACTGATGCGTCGCAATTGACAGTAGCAGGATTGACATGTCTAATAAATTTTTGCATAGACAGGGAGTAAGGGATCAGGCTCACATGGAAGATGCTGATAATCCTTATGCTTGTGCAGACTATACAGAACCACAATCACAACAGCATAAATCTGGGTAATCATCCTGCATCTTGGGGGAACAGGCTTGATAGTATGAAAGTAAAACCACGCTGACAATGTGGAAGATAGGACTTCATGTTTCTCTCCATTAAGTGGTACAAAGATTTTCAATTCAAATTACCTGATCACCTGTTTGGGAAATGAAAGACTTTCAGATCTTGAAAACCACTGTTAGTCAACGTATCTGAATTCCAAATCATGTATTCAACTTTAAATAAATAATAATAATAATAATCATTATCATTATTCAGAATACATTTTTCTACTATAAATCATAATTATACATTTATAATATGTTGTCCATAAATGCTGATTTCATCAATCAGGAATGATTAGAGTTAGTTCCTTTACTGTACAATAAAAAATACTCAAGCATCAAATTAGGCATCCTTTTACTTTCACACAAACCCTTTCTGTAACAAAATGAAACTCTTGAGTATAGGTCATGGGCCTGCAAAAAAACATTATATATGTAATGTCATTTATAATTATCTTTTTATAACCATTATTTGGAAGTAAGTTTGTAACAGCTGTTTTTGCCATGGTACGTGCCTGTAGAGGACAAATATAACCACCAATCTGCCACGGACTTTTTGTGCATACGGTAAATAGCAGGCAGACAACAAAATGTTGTGCTCAGAATTCTGGACAAAACAAAACACAAAAAGAAATCCAAAACATAAATACATCTGTTTGAATAAGGAAAGAGAAGTTAGAAACAAACAACAGGAGGGAGGATAAATTGCAGACAACTCTACAACCAAAAACAGTGAGTGTTGCAGCAGTAACCGAAGGCGCATTCTATTCTCCACAGTAACATGTCAGGCAGATTTCCAACCCCATCCCTCTCCACACCCACCCCATCCTCATCCCCCCCCACACCCCCCCAATCCAAATATCATTTTTAAGTGCATCCATACAGAGAGAAAACAAACATGTCAAAAGGTATTCAGGTGGGCTGGGCACTGAAAATTGGAGGAAGGAGAAAGAGCAGGAGGGGAACATTTGGAAAACCTGACCTCCTGATACTGTGTGTGTGTGTTCTAACATACCACCCAGTGACTGTTACTTCCCCGTCCTTTAATCAACTTCTTGCTTCAGGTTCAGCACGTGCACAAGGTCTTCATCATCAGCGGGGTTGGACTGCCCCAAACTAATGCTTTTATTCAACTCCCCAGCCAATGGTACCACCACCCTCCTCCCCACTTCACCTTCTGACGTTCTGGGCTTGATGTGCGTCAAGAACGCTGGGTTCAGTTTGCGTCGACTGCCCTCATACTGACCTGCTGGCCTCCTGATCCCCGCCATGGTGTTATGTGTGCTGGCAGCGGGGGCGGAGGAGGTTTTCGAGTGGGCCGGCTGGTGGTAGGTGAAATCGTTGGTTGCGATTCTTCGTTGCTTTGCAGGCGGGCACTCCCCAGCAGCAGCTGCCAAAGAAGACGATGTGCCAGACTGTCTATGACCAGAGCTGCTGGAGGAGGTGACTCGAGAAGCATGGTGAGGGTTGGCAGCGGAGGCAGAGCCACCACCGCTGCGTACAGAGCTCAAGGCAAGATTGAGAGGTGAATCGTTGGTGCCATTCCAGTGGCTGTACCCACTTGTGCTGTAAGAGTTCTGCATGCCAGCCTCCGAAGACAGCCCGGACAGTCCGTTCAGGTCACTGGCGCTAACCGTCGTGGCCTGCACTGTGATGGGCCCCTGGCCTCGGATGGCGCTGGGGGTGAGGGCAATGTTCAGCAGAATGTTCATGTTGGTGCTTTCACTGCCTGAGTTTTCGTTGTTGCTCTGATCACCGAGGTCCTGGTAGGAAGAGGAGTTACGGTTTGTGCTGCTGGAGCCTTTCTTCGCGTCTTTGCATATGATCTGACCTGCAATAAGATATAATGATTTTGTTATAACAATATTAATAATAACAAATGTAGTAATATCATTCTCATTATCACTGTTATCATCATAATAATGATAGTGATTATAATAATAATAATATAAATAATAATAATATTAATAATAATCAAATAAACAAGAGGCAAAGCCCTCAAGACTCACTTGTGCTTCACACTTTATCCAGTAAAGGAATCATGAGGAGGAAAAAAAAAAGATTTAAAAAATCACTGAAAAGTGCTCCGTATTAAATATGATAGATAAAATATGGGAGAAAAAAAATGTTTTAAAGAAAAAAAAAAGGCATGCGAGCGGGACTGAACCATGCATGTTCAGTTTCGAAACAGGCAGACTAATCCCCACTGCTGTGGAACATCTGACGTCATTTGACTAAATTTAATAGTTAAAGCAATGTTGACGTTTTCTTCTTCGTGCAATAAAAAAGATGTGATTGTAGTGAATGTAATAATGCCACTTAAATCATGTCTTTTTGTGTGTTTTATTATATCCTGATTATTCTTTAATTTCGGTGGTAATGGAGACGTTGCAATCACTTCCAAGGACACCGCAACACATGGCGGATCTCTAATTCTGCACAAACCAGTCTACAACGGACTGAAAGAAACAATCGATTCAATTTTTCTTTTATGTTCATTCCAGTTACTTGAGTGTCCACTTTACAATATGTATATATATGCAGTAAACACATCAATGGTGTTGTTAGTATCACTGTATGTATTTTGTCCAGAATTTGTATTTCATTCCTTTCAATTGCGAACAAGAAAAACAAGGTCATGTTGTCTTCAAACACAACCTACCTTCTAGTAGGCTTAACTCAGTGTGAAGTGGTTTTTAGAATTTTCAGGTTTCGGAATGAATCTCAACAAAATAAACCGTTGAGGATTTGGAAATAATGCTTAATTCATGAGACTTACACAACCTGTTATTGGTATGACTGTGAAGATTTTTTTTCATACTATGCTTAAGCCAAATTTGGTACTAGCAGACAAAGTATTTCCATAGAAAATGGCAATGTTAAAGTTTACCATGGACACACAGACACAGACAACCGAACACCAGTTTAAAACATACTCACTCTGTTTACACAAGTGAGTCAATGAAAACTAGAATTCATCATCAACTGAACACCAGCTGTATTTTTGAACAAACTCCAAAATGTTTGCAGACATATTCCTATCCTCACTTCAGCCCCACCACAAACACACACACACACACAACCAACACAAACAATCCCAAAAGAATTGAAAGTCACTCAGAGGAGCTGGGTCCAGTTAACCACAATAATGACGTAACTAGATAAATGGCAAAACTAAAATCAAATAAACCAGTAATCATAAACGTTTCTTGTTGTAATCATTGCAATATCAATATCTTAATATCTTGCAGAAAATGCTGTGTACCAAGGAACAAGCAATAAATCGGCTGAATAGTAGCATCACTGCAGGTATCCCTGTATAATTAGCCAAAAAAAAAAAAACAAAAAAAAAGTTGGTGGATGAACAAGAGCATGGATGCAGGAACTGCAAAACAGATAGCTGAGTGAATAAGGAATCGAAAAATAAATATTATGACAAAAGAGAAAAAAAAGAGTAGCATCACCAAACTATTTATAACTCAAATTGTTCATCAAAATTCAAGACATCTAATGTTAATCATATCCATATAAAATAAAAGAAAGTTTCTTCTTTGTCACAGAAATATTGTTAATTATCTTTTGAATTATAAATACACTAATAGAAACAAAGCAACCAACATACCAAATACAGACTGAGAGACAAAGAAAGGCGCAGAAGTCAAAGAGCAGAAAATCATAATGGAAATCACAGATCTGTTTTTGTCTGCCAGTGCTTCTCTATATAATTTTATGCAGGTAACAAAAGTAACTCAGATGCATTGCAATGCACCAAGTTCATTAGAGAATGGAGGCCTTGATTCTACAGGAACAGTGGAAGAGAAGTAATACCAAAACTATATATAATTACAAGTTATGTATGACTGATTCTGAATATAACATAAGGTTGTTTCCTTTAATTAGTTTAAACTAAACTAATGTGTTGTTCAGTGTAAGAGACAAAAGAGCAAAATGAAACATATAGATCTATATATATTATGGTTGATGGCTGAAGACATGCAGCAACTAACTAAGCAAGCACTGTATAATGCTGAATCAAAATGTCACATGCCCAAGCGTTTTAAACATCATAGGTTAAACTAAAGTGCTAGTCTGATAAATAATGTGATTGGTCAGTTTCAGTTTTAAGGAGACGTCAAAATGTATATTGATCCATTCATTACACATACCTGCTTTAAAATGATGATGATGGTAAAATTAATAATATTAATAATGACTAAAAATAATAATGACTTCTCTTTTAATTTTTTTTAAAAGGGAAGCACATGCCAATGCATTTATCGACACTGAGCTGCGAGCTGAGAGCGAAAACCAACTGCACAAACTAAAAATGAAATAAAATAAATTTATAAACAAAATAAACAAGTAAGTATCAAAAACGTCTAAACAGAATAAAATCAAAAATACAACACAGACAGCAAATAATTTAGACAACAAATAATTCCAAAAAATTAAAATAAGAAAGTGACTGCTATTTTGAGCAACCAACAAGGAACTGTCCTCCTGCACCAAGACTGACCTGAGAAAGTGTCACGAGCGATGGTCATAGTTTTGAGCCATCGGTCAAAGTGCACCATGTCCATGATGTCCATACGCTGAATGATGTCCGTTACCAGCTCCTTGGCTTGATCCAGGCTGATGAAGTCCTCTCCATCTTCCTCTTCATCTGCAGCATGCACAGCACTCACCACTCATCAATCTGCTTCCTTTCCCAACCTTCTTTCTTTTCTTTTTAAAAAAAAAATCTTTCTTTTTTTTTATTTATTTATTTATTTTTTTATAACTCTTCCTCTCTTTGTAAACTCTTTCTTTTTTATGTCTTTTTTTCTTTTCAATCCTTCATCTTTCACAGGAAAGGTACTGCAGCAGAATTGGTGCTCTGCAGTTCGCCAGTGTAAAAACATAAAAATGAAATAGCTTGAGAGGATTGGCTAAAAATGGGTTTATACTTTCAACATAATGGGGTGTGATTAAGATCATTTCACACACACACACACACATATATATATTGTATAAAGTAATACAGTAAATGTTGTGAGCAGATCTTTATATACTTCCATCACTCTTCTTGTTGCAGGCCAGATAGTGCATGAACTATAACAAAACTCAAACTGTGTTAAAAACAATAACAACAACAATAAAACTGTAGGGATCTGAGATTTGTATCTTTCATAACTAGACAGACATCAGTATATTACTACAAATTGTATAATATGCTGGATTTTCAGCATGTGACAGTCAGATTTTCACACACACACACACACACACACACACACACACAACACACACACACTTACTTCAAAGGAATGGACAGAAGTGGCATAAGTTATTGGATCTGTGTTTCTTGGCATGTGTTTTTATATATTTTTGATAAATATGTTAATGAAGAGGAGAAAAAATCTCAGGAAATCCATAAACACAACACACACACCAATTTATGCATTATCTTCCTTCATGTACATTTTCACTAATTTCCGGAAGTTTGCCAACTTGGATCATGGATAGCAGTTTTGTTGAAATATTCCAAGTATTGTAACATATAGTTTCACAGCAATAAAACATAAAGAGATGGAGGAAGAAGGAGAGGGTGAGAGAGAGGGGTAAGGGGAAACCAATGTGTGTGTGTGTGTGTGTGTGTGTGTGTGTGTGTGTGTGTGTGTGTGTGCGTGTGTGGGTATACATGTGTGTATACGTGTGTGTGTGTGTGTGTGCGCGCGCGCGCGCGTGAGTGTGAATAGATGTGCATTAAGATTTAAATAGAAAAAAGAAGTGCTCAATAGTAAACACTTTTCACTGTTCAGAACAACCCATGAGGGGCAGATACACATGAAACTGATGAAAGAGAAAATGAGCAGATAGTACTTGTAGAAAATAATAGGAGTACTGGTATCTCCTCTTTTCCAAACAAGTGCTAACTTTCCTTAATTAACTTAATCAATATCAAATTAACTAAGGGAACAGTAAACTATTATGACTGTAATCTAAAAAATCTGTTAAATAACATTCATACATGTATCATAGAAACTAAAATTCAGTAAACCTGTAATTTATGTACATATAATAACCTATTGTAAATCAAGTGAGATGAACAGCCAAAGTAAAGCATGTTCTCTTCATAATAATTAATATTACTCAAAGTATACTGTATCATATTGATTTTGTATATATAAAAAAAAAAGTTTCTTAGACATTATATCATCAATTATTAACTGACATTCAATGATTCACTGTATCATTTTATAGTAATTCTGAGTAAGACCTGAATATACACACAAATAGTGAATAGACACGCAAAAACATACACATAGTAAATGTACACACCGGCACACCAAGACCGAAAATAAATTTTCTATACCAAGTGAATATGCTCGGTTATTTTGCAGTATCCCATAGTGATAAATCATGGAAAAAATACCACAGAATAAACATATTATGCATTGCACACACAACATACATGCTTATTATTTTAATAACAAAAACACACCTCTTTCTCTCCCTCACATATACACACTCACAAACACACTTTACAAACTACTTGCAATGTTGCACCCAAACCTGGTTCTTCAGCAGCTTGAGCCAGCATCTCTCTAGCCCTGGCCACATTCATATTGGCTACCTGGTGCTGGAAAACATCACCTCCCTCACTGGCTTCTGAGACAGCTTGGAATGATGGTGACATCCTGACTTTCTCTTCCACTCTCCCCGTATTGGGTGACTTGACTGACTGTTCATCACTGCTGTCTGACTCCCGCACAAGAGACAGTGGCTGGTCTGACGATGTTGAAGCATCGATGGGTTCAGAGTAAGATTCATCAATGTCAATAGTCAGTTGAGGTGATCCGTTTGGTGTGACTTCTCTACAGTCTCCATCAGAGTTCTCTATAATGTGGCCATCCCGTGAACTGGAAGGATCAGAGCCAGTGTTAGACAGGTCAGAAATGATGGGGAGCAAGTCTTGTGAACTGGAGGGAGCTAAGTACTGGAGTGGACTTGTATCGTTGGAAGATTTCAGGCCTGTGAGATCTCTGATTTGGCGCACCATTTCATTCAGCTTGTTGATTCCCATTGCTGCTGGTCGATACCAACTCTGGCCTGCCTGGGGACTGACAACATTCAACCCAAGGTAAAATGGTGCATAGGGCTGATTCATGGTCAAAGGACGCTTTTGGGCATATAATTTGTACAGGGCTACAGGGTCTCTTTCTGGAACATCTGGCTCTGCCCATACTCTAGCATTGGCAAGTCTATGATTCAGTCGTTGAGAAGAATGAATTCTGCTCAGCATCTGTGGAGAGAATGTCAAGTATTCTCTGTTGTTGTAGTCTTGACACAGAATTATGTCACCCCATAACAACTTCTTATGTTCGGTGGATTTACGTAACTTCAAATACATGCAAAAGAAGAAACACAATGAGAAAATAACTGAGTTTGGGTTGTACGGGCCCATTTCATGAGACTGAAAGAGATGGGTTATCTTTCCTTCCCGCACACACGCAGCAGTCTGTGATACTTCAGAACCACTTTTCTGTCCTTTGCCAAGAGATCGTAACATCTGCTGTTTCAGTTTCAGGACATTCCTCATGTTGGAAAACTCAGTGTCTCTTGTGAGAGATGCGGGGTAGTTTTTTTGGCGAAGGTAGCGTTCTATGCTAGCAAGCATAGCACGTAGGCTACACGGTTCATACTCACTGCCATCTGTTTTTCTCACCACAAGAAAGAACGAAGAAAGGTATTTATCCAAATCAACTGGTGGGATGTTTTCCGGTAATCTCATTTCGTTCAAAGAACGCATGTAACTTCCCAAAATTCTCATGTCTGCTCCTGTTTTCCTGTGTGTGTTTCTGTTTTCACTACCTGAAACGATGCTGGAGTTGGAGAATTGAACGTGCGGGTCTGTGCGCGAAGTCGGTGTCTTGAGGTGCGCCATTTCCAGCTGCTCATAGCTTTTAGTTGCATCTTCTACCTGGCAAAGCGACTTTACGTCTATCTTTACATCCACAGGTTCGTCTTGATCCTCTGTGGTATGTGGCTGATCCGCTAACGACGTTTCTGTCACACTACTTGGGTCAGCAGTAGCGGAATCGTCTGCGTTCTGGGTTGATGATGGGTCTCGGTCAACATCATCGGCCAAGTGCAGCGGATTAAAGTCGGCATTCTGGTTATCCATTATTTGAAGAGATACCAGTAAAACAAACTGCTAGGTCATTGAGGAAACAGCAAGCCAGTACGTCGCAAAAGTTTGCGACTGGAGCTGGTTCGGCAACTACAAGACAGCCATCATAAATGTTTCTTATGCCACCTACAAAAGATGGGAGACAACTCTCAATCACCTCCCAGCATCCGCAGCAAGCAGACGATCTTTCCGCACATGCGAAGCGCCCAAAAGTAAAATAAACGACCAAAGACCCCAATCAAAAACCGCAGTCAAGGATATTCAAACACGAAAGCTAAGTGGTTCCAATTGCTGCTTAATGTGTGGAGGTTGGGTTCGGTTCATAAGATAAGGCGTGCCAGTTTGCAGAGGCCTGATATACCCCCACACTTATCACATATACAGCGCGGCAAAACGCCGCTTATCTGTGTATCCACAGATCTGGCGGAACGCAGCTGCCGTGGTGTACACAGACGGTCGTGATAGTGAGGTGGCCCAGAACGTTATCATTATCAGACATTTATCCACAGGCACAGGAAAGCCTTTCTGTCAAGAGCCAAGTGGCTGTGCATACAGTCAGAGGATGCTCCTGATAAACTCTTACATAAACCGAACTTTCTTCTCTCAAGCTGCTGTGCCTGTTTTAATACACTGTTCGTATCGCTATCTAACCTTGGCGGATATGTTCGGGAAACAGGAGGAAGACAGATCGTTCAGCTACACGTGGCATTATCTACTTAACAACGGTGACTTCAAACTAATGTCGAACACCGCAACTGAATCTTCAGCCTGTTTCCTAAACTCGAATTCTAAGGTCGTTCCATTGGTGATAGAGCAGTGTTTGCCCAGTGGACCTATTTACTTCAGAGATGATGACCACGATTTGTCCCCGAGCTCTGCCACACAGCAAACGCCCATATCTGTTCATCCCCCAAAATAATCAACCGAAGTAGATCGAGGCCTGTGCTTACAAGCAGCTAGTATAGTCCTGACTCTGCCGGACTACTCAGTACTGATGTCAGTAGTACTAAGGCGCGGCAAAACTCGACCAGAAAATCTAATTGTCACGTTGCAAACATTTGATAAGCCCAGAATAACCTGAAACGCCGGCTACTCAAGAAATCAGTGAAAGAATGAATAAACAAACAAACAAACAAGCAACTCAGTGAAGAAACAAACATAAAATAAATAAGTAAATCAGTCAATCAATCATTTAATCAATCAACCAATCAATCAATAAATCGACAACTAATTATCGTTTGTTTGTTTTTAGTCACTGAGTTGCGGTTCAACCGTCTGTTCAGTTCAGTCGACACTGTAGTGAAACAGACTCCGGAACTGTTTAATCAGTTACTGATGAACACACTGTTGTTGATAAAAGAAGAACAAGTGTTCATAGTGGGAGAGGGATGGGCCGTTGAGGAAGCCCGCACGGATATACAGCCTATAGCAGAGAACGGGAACATGATCAAGATGATCAACTGAGAGTGCACTGGTACGTCACTGAGTGCAAACTGGGGCGACGGGAGTCACGTTCACTGGCAGTCGCGGTAGTTCCGTCGTACACCGCCGGATGGGACTGCCGGAAAAAAAACTGATGCAACTCAGTGGTAAACACAACTGAAATTGAAACTGATGATAACAACGAAAGGACTATAACAACAACACTGACCAGCAGCAGCAGCAACCGAAAACAACACTACATAAAATGGTTATTATCACCGCGCAAAAGAACGGCACCAGTTACAGACTAAAATCACGGCACACATAGGCAGTACACACACACACACACACACACACACACACACACACACACACACACACACGAACGCATATGGCACTGAGACACACACCACATACCAATTTATGCAGTTATATTAAGTTTTTCTTCAAATAGTTATATTTTCATTTGGTTTGCCAACTTAACTGATGGGTAACAGTTTTGTTGAATTATTCCAAATGAATATAGTGTTACCTTTAGTTTTACGGCAATAATACACACAGATGTACAATCCATCCACGCACTCACACAACACACCACACACACACACACACACACACAC
>NC_134881.1:5197580-5227580 GCF_041734735.1 Babylonia areolata
CAGCACTGAGACATGCAAAGAAAGATCCTGGCAGCTGAAATGAGATACGACATGAAGACACTGGACATTCACGATACAGATCATGTGACAAAGAGGTCCGCAGCAAGAGCCAACAAGCTTGATGACTTCCTCACAGTCGTCAAGAAACGGAAAATGAAGTGGTACGGACATGTTTCCCGTTCAACAGGACTTACAAAGACCGTCATGCTAGAGACAGTCAAAGGAAGACGCAGACGAGGCAGACAGGGGAAGCCTGAGGTGGGAAGACAATATCCAAGAATGGATAGGAATCAGCTTTTATTGGCTGTATCCCAACAGAGCGGTGGAGGACGGAGACAGGTGAAGGAGAGTGACTGTGTTGTTTTCACTGGTGCCCCAACCACATCGCAGAAGTCAAGGGATAGGTAACGAGTTATCAATATCAAAAGAAAAATGTGTCTTTGTACGTTCTCTCAGAATGAATATATGTCACTCTGGTATTGAAACACTGACTAATGGAAGTTCGTATGCTGTTAAGAAAAAAAAAAAAAGTAACCCAAAAATGGAACAAAAAAGAGAAAAAAAAGAAAAAAAAAGGAAAAAAAGAAAAGAAAAAAAAAGGAGTTAAGAGAAACAATGACAATGCCCCCGCTGGGGGCTATTGAGCTGATATATATTTTCTCGATAATTTCTTGCATAAAGCAGACACATGGTTAGACAAGAAAGGTTATTATCAATTGTGAGACCAAGCAGTATACAAGAATTATCTTCCACCAACTCTTTGTCAAGCACCTTATGTCAAGTCAATCTAGATTTGATATCAATATGAATTTGGATTTCTGTAGGTGAATTGGCATGTTGTAGTTCATTTCAGTCCAATTTACATCTGGAGTTTATCGACATCGCTTTTGCAAATCAGTTCCTACTGTATTAGCATTAATGTCTTTTTGATGGAGTGTTGTGTCGTCAGCGAAAAGTTAACAAGAGGATGGAACATGAAGTGAGAGGTCATTTATATAACTGAATTGAAAATGATATCGGTAGAGAGAGAGAGAGAGAGAGAGAGAGAGAGAGAGAGAGAACTATATAAGGACAGGTGCATTTTCTTCGCTCTCAACCAACACAGCTGCTCGATCCTCACTCAACCGACGCAGCTTTAAACATGTAGTATCTCCCTCATCAAACCGTGAGCATTCACGAACACTCTCTCCCTCCGCTCCCCTCTCCCTCCACTCCCCTCTCCCTCCGCTCCCCTCTCCCTCCACTCCCCTCTCCCTCCACTCCCCTCTCCCTCCACTCCCCTCTCCCTCCACTCCCCACTCCCTCTCCCTCCACTCCCTCCACTCCCTCTCCCTCCACTCCCCTCTCCCTCCACTCCACTCCCCTCTCCCTCCACTCCCTCTCCCTCCACTCCCTCTCCCTCCACTCCCCTCTCCCTCCACTCCCTCTCCCTCCACTCCCTCTCCCTCCACTCCCTCCTCTCCCTCCACTCCCTCCACTCCCTCTCCCTCCACTCCCCTCTCCCTCCACTCCCCTCTCCCTCCACTCCCTCCACTCCCTCTCCCTCCACTCCCCTCTCCCTCCGCTTCCCTCTCCCTCCACTCCCCTCTCCCTCCACTCCCTCCACTCCCTCTCCCTCCACTCCCCTCTCCCTCCACTCCCTCCACTCCCCTCTCCCTCCACTCCCCTCTCCCTCCACTCCCTCCACTCCCTCTCCCTCCCCTCTCCCTCCACTCCCCTCTCCCTCCACTCCCTCCACTCCCCTCTCCCTCCACTCCCCTCTCCCTCCACTCCCTCTCCCTTCAACTTCCCACCAATCCGCCTTTCGCGTCCACCCACACTCTATCTTCCCCTCTACACCCCCATCTCGCTCTCTCCCTCCACCCCCTATCCGCTTTCTCTTTCGCCCCCCACCCGCTACCCTCCCTGTCCCTGCACACACGAGAATGGGTTCAAACGACCATAGATAACCTGCATTTATGAAACCGCTGACATGTGCTTGTACTGGCAGGTAGAGCCCACTTCAGTCACAGATGTTGTATCTCTGGACATGCTTGCTAAATGAACGAGAGGTGCACGTGTGGGGGCGGAGTGGAGGTTAGGACATGGGTCAGTGCGATGGTTATGTGTGGGCATTGCTTCCTGTTATATATTCGTTGCGGCCGTTGTTGGTTACGTAGGCTACACTGTTCCGTGGCGTCTACAACATCCCGTCTGTCTGTCGTTCACTTGATCTGAGACAGAAACTTCGACAGTCCAAGTATAGCATTAGCAAATGTATACCAAAAATATCAGTTAAAGAAAAAAATAATTCAGCACATTCAGGCACTAAAGGCTGAAGAAGCCTATTATCCAACTTAGTGATATTATTATGATATATACTTACATGCAGACAGACCGACACCTGAGACTTACAAAAAAAATTAACACATACATATGAACAAACACGTCGGGCACGCGCGCGCGCGCGCACACACACACACACACACACACACACTACCAAACTACACACACACACACATACATACATACATACATGCATAAACACACACACAAACACACAACGAAACTACACACATACATGTATACATACATACAGACAGACAGACATACAGACATACATATTGACATAGCAAATGCACTGACGATGCACACGGCAAACATATCAATGAAAACTTTGCACCACTGACAGTGACTCATTTTGCTTCGTGTTGTACAGTCCAGCAATACATACCCACATAAAGTGAGAGGGAATAGATAGCTGGATAACAGTGGGCGTAATAGTGCTTGCATACTGGTACAGCAGTAGGGACTGAAGAGTCTTGACCATCCTCATCACGAATACACACGTTCCTGTTGCAGTGGACAGCCATACACGTGGCGAAGAAGCGCAGGCTGTCGACGTTCAGCTGGCGAGAAAGATTTCAATGCAGCTTTCATCAGCCTAGAGGGGAGAAAGTGTTGACGACTTTGCATTGGCTATCCGGGTTATTGGCCAGACCTAGAGCCGCGACACTGCACTGAAGTGTTGTTTCTCAGTCAGAGTATTTGTATTTGTATTTCTTTTTATCACAACAGATTTCTCTGTGTGAAATTCGGGTTGCTTTCCCCAGGGAGAGCGTGTCGCTACACTACAGCGCCACCCATTTTTTGTATTTTTTCCTGCGTGCAGTTTTATTTGTTTTTTTCCTATCAAAGTGGATTTTTCTACAGAATTTTACCAGGAACAACCCTTTTGTTGCCGTGGGTTCTTTTACGTGCGCTAAATGCACGCTGCACATGGGACCTCGGTTTATCGTCTCATCCGAATGACTAGCGTCCAGACCACCACTCAAGGTCTAGTGGAGGGGGAGAAAATATCGGCGTTTGAGCCGTGATTCGAACCAGCGCACTCAGATTCTCTTGCTTCCTATGCGGACGTGTTACCTCTAGGCCATCGCTCCACGGAGTCGGAGAGAATCTGCGTGTTTATGTCCATCTCTTCGTCTGTGGACCTATTTATCGTGCAGTGGGGTTCTCAGTTGAAAATCAGTCATCAGTCCGCGTGTCGGCAGATTCACCCGGGGGGGGGGGGGGGGGGCCGCCCTGTTCGGGATAAATCCATCCAATTCAGAGAAAAGCCGCTCATCGGCCCTGTCTTGCCCCGCAGCTAAGTACTAAGTGTTGTTACCAGTTATCGCGTGATACTGATTCACAAGCGGCACTGATGCAGAGTCTTCTTCCGCTGGTGGCCTGATGGCAACCTGATGATATATGACATTGACAGTTCCTTGGTGACGACTGGACGGGACAGCTGCAGAAGATATCAGACAAGCACATTGGTGGCCGAAACACGGCTACTCCTCTCTGCTCCTGTAGCTGAATATGCCAGACAGACAGCAATAGTCCACATAATGTCTTTGTTGAATGACTTCATGATGCTGGGCTAATGCATGGAAGAGGTCAGCCATGTACTGCCAAAGTCCTTGTTGAGATCGGCACATGCAACACAGAGTGGGCGGTTTCAGTTCTTTTCGATGAACCTCAGCCATGACCTCAGACGAACAGCCAGGACATCACCCCTCCTCAGACAGCCAGGACATCACCCCTCTTCAGACAGCCAGGACATCACCCCTCTTCAGACAGCCAGGACATCACCCCTCTTCAGACAGCCAGGACATCATCCCTCTTCAGACAGCCAGGACATCACCCCTCTTCGGACAGCCAGGACATCACCCCTCTTCAGACAGCCAGGACATCACCTTCTTCGGACAGCCAGGACATCACCCCTCTTCAGACAGCCAGGACATCATCTTCTTCGGACAGCCAGGACATCACCTTCTTCAGACAGCCAGGACATCACCCCTCTTCAGACAGCCAGGACATCACCCTTCTTCAGACAGCCAGGACATCATCTTCTTCGGACAGCCAGGACATCACCCTTCTTCAGACAGCCAGGACATCACCCCTCTTCAGACAGCCAGGACATCACCCTTCTTCAGACAGCCAGGACATCACCCTTCTTCAGACAGCCAGGACATCACCCCTCTTCAGACAGCCAGGACATCACCCTTCTTCAGACAGCCAGGACATCACCCTTCTTCAGACAGCCAGGACATCACCCCTCTTCAGACAGCCAAGACATCACCCCTCTTCAGACAGCCAGGACATCATCTTCTTCAGACAGCCAGGACATCACCCTTCTTCAGACAGCCAGGACATCACCCTTCTTCAGACAGCCAGGACATCACCCCTCTTCAGACAGCCAGGACATCACCCCTCCTCAGACAGCCAGGACTTCACCCCTCCTCAGACAGCCAGGCCATCACCTTCTTCAGACAGCCAGGACATCACCTTCTTCAGACAGCCAGGACATCACCCCTCTTCAGACAGCCAGGACATCATCTTCTTCAGACAGCCAAGACATCACCCCTCTTCAGACAGCCAGGACATCACCCTTCTTCAGACAGCCAGGACATCACCCTTCTTCAGACAGCCAGGACATCACCCCTCTTCAGACAGCCAGGACATCACCCCTCTTCAGACAGCCAGGATGTTAGTGGGAGGGGGAATCTTAACCTTATGAAAAAAAAAAAAAAAACAAAAATAAACAACAACAACAAACAAAACAACAACAACAAAAAACAAACAAACATAGACATGAAATACTGACGAAATTTTGAAGATTCCCTCAGATTAAGAAAGAAAGAAAGAAAAAAAAGCAGTTATACAACACTACCAACACACGCACACACGCACACACACACTGTCTCTCTCCTCCACTTTCTGGAATACAATGCAAGGGTACAAGCACACACGCTCTCTCCTCCACCCCCACACCCCTCTCTCTCTGTCACACATACCCACACTCGCACACACACCCTCCACACATTCAGAGAGAGAACATGTAAAGACCTCGACAATAAAGTTACGAGAGAGAGAGAGAGAGAGAGAGAGAGAGAGAGAGAGAGAGGGGTGGGGGTGGGGGTATTATATATAAAAAAAATATATATAAAAAAAACAACCAAAAAACCTGCTGACGTTGGATCCTAATTTTTGTTTCCAGTTGATACGGGGGAATGTTCGAGGTCAGCCATGATATAATACCAGTTAAGGAACGGCACTTATCTATGGACCTGTCTTGTCTGTGTGTGATACGATAAGGAAAGCAAATGATCCTGTCGAGGACGGTCGCTTAAATGTACCGACAACCATTTGAGTCATTCCATGCTTTGAAGGAGAGAGAGAGAGAGAGAGAGAGAGAGAGAGAGAGAGAGAGAGAGAGAGAGAGAGAACTGTTTTATTCGGATAAAGACCAAAGTCCTTACTGAAGGTGTGTGACATGAGTATAAATACTGGAACTTATAACTGATACCACAATTATATCATAAACACATGCATCAGCAGAAGAAAAGATTATGACTCGGATATCATAATATTCAGTCTTTTCAAAGACTTGTAAATATAAATAGCGAGTCCATAGAGAGTAGTTCGACTCATTTCTGGACGACTACAACACATTTAATCTAGAACTGCAAGGATTATTGTAATACTTAGGTTCATTTAATTTCGATCTGAGGTCAAAAAGGACAGGACACGTTAAAAAAAAAAAAAAAAAATCTCGTCTTCTCTGTCTGTGTTACATAAACGACATCTGAGTTCACTCTCACCTTTGGACCTGTGTCTCAGTCGATGACACGCGATGTCAGATATGCCAAATCTTGATTCAGTCAATGCACATTTGATATACCGGTTCACTCTATGTATAAGGTATGGCTCAATCATATACGCAAGAGAGAGAGAGAGAGAGGGGGTGAGGGGGTGAGGGGGGGGGGGGGGGGGGTGAGAGGGTGTACGTGTTTTTCTTCTTAAAAAAAAACAACACAACAAAACAAAACCTAACAACACACACACACACACACACACACACACACACACACACAAACACACACACACACACTGTATGTTGTAAGGTCGTCGTTTTTTCGTTTTTGTTTATGTTGTTGTTCTTTTAAGAAGAAGAACACATAAACTCTCTCTCTCTCTCTCTCTCTCTCTCTCTCTCTCTCTCTCTCTCTCTCTCTCTCCAAACGGCCTTGAGACGTAACTACTTGCACAACGTTTGACGAACAAATGGCAAAGTCAGCTAGTGTAGTACATGCAAACAGTATGTGCATATCTTTTATTTCCAGCAATAAAAATAAATCTTAATATATATATATATATATATATATATATATATATATATAAAGGATTCCTGAAAATTCAAACCCTAAACCGCCAAGTGTGTTGAACATTTTTTTCGGTATACTTAGATATGACCGAGACGTATGCTAGTCCAACCAGCAGCCTGAGAAAATCTGGCTTACAAGCCAAAGTCCTTGCCATAGAGATCGGTGCAAGAAGGTTCTTGAGTGCATCTGCCTACAGCCTCATGAAACAGCTGTCGATTTCTGGCAGAGAGAGGACACGGGCTCTCAAGGCAATGGCAGAAGCAGCAGAAAAGAGTTCCAGCTGGATCTGATCGAGGAGGAAATTTCCCTACTCGAACTAGGCGTACGATGGCTCAGTGGTTAAAACGTCTACCAGAAAAGGTGACTCAGTCCTGAAGTGTCGACCACCCTGGAGGTGCGGGTTCGAACCTGCTGTAGGCCAGGAAAAAAAAGGCGGCAATACAAGGGCATCCAGGAATCATGACCTGGGTGTGGCCCGGTCCCCTTAGAGTGTGAAGAGTTAAGGACCGAAACACTTGACTGAGGGTGGCTTCTTTTCTGAAGACCTTGTACTGTCAAATTCTCCCTAGAGTTTCTTATCACTTACCAGTCAATGCCTTGCCAGGCATTGAAAACAGAAATTCCAAGGTATGATGATGATGATATTGATTGATACTAAGATAGTCTTATCTTCAGTCAGCAACCAAATGATAAGCGCTTCACAAACATAGTCATTTGCACAACAAGCTGCCTTCCTGGGTACACACACTGTATGTTGTAAGGTCGTCTTTTTTTTCGTTTTTGTTTATGTTGTTGTTCTTTTAAGAAGAAGAACACATAAACTCTCTCTCTCTCTTCAAACCTTGAGACGTAACTACTTGCACAACTTCTGACCAACAAATGGCAAAGTCAGCTAGTGTAGTACATGCAAACAGTATGTGCACATCTTTTATTTCCAGCAATAAAAATAAATCTTTATATATATATATATATATATATATATATATATATATATATATATATATATATATATATATAAAGGATTCCTGAAAATTCAAACCCTAAACCGCCAAGTTTTGGGCGCTCATCATTCGTTTCCTGTGTTATTCAGTCAGGCTTCTGTCACGCGGGTGCACAACTCCCCTTCCACCACCTCCACAAGTGGATTTTACACAAAATGTTGCCAAGTATGACTGTCTTGATGCACTGGGTTGTCTTACGTGTGCATGGTGCAATGACGACACCAGAGGAATGACGACACCAGAGGAATGACGACACCAGAGCAATGACGACACCAGAGCAATGACGACACCAGAGGAAACTGAAAAAATCGCTGACATGGAACTGGAGGCTCATGCTGCAACAAAAAGAATAAAATATAATTATAGTCTTTTTTTCATGGGTTGAACTATGATCTTTGTAGCTGCATTTTTTTGTGAAGAGAGAGACAGAGAGAGAGAGAGAGGGGATGAGAGAGAGAGTGTATGTGTGCGTGTGTGTGCGCGTGGTGTGTGTGTGTGTGTGTGTGTGTGTGTGTGTGTGTGTGTGTGTGTGTGTGTGTGTGAAGATGTGCAATGCGGTTTGGCTGACTGAAATGGAGAGGCACGTAAATTTCAGTAATCTGTATATTTGTATATAGCTATTTCCATTTGGTGCCATTTAATTTATCTTTTTATTTTCTATTCATTTTATTTGTTTGTTGCTTTCTTCTTATGTTGGACATGTGCTGCTGCCAAAAAGAAAATCTGTGTACCAAAGTATAGACAATAAAGTTTGTGTATTGTATTGTGTGTATTGTGTATTGTGTTGTTGTTTCATACCACAATTGACAAACCTGTGGTTTACACTAAATGATCTTAACATGAGACTAACTGAGAGAGGAGAAAATGCAAGCAGTCTTTATGAGATCAGGAGCAAGATGGGTAGAAGATGGAGAGAAAGTTACAAAATATTTTTGCAATCTCGAAAAATGAAATTATGTATGTAAACATATGTCTAAACTGATTGTAGATGATAAAACAACACACAAACAAGATGAATTATTAACTTTTGTTAAAGAATTTTATGAAAATTTATATCACAAAAGTAAAGTACAAGAGTGTGAAATTAAAGATTTGATTTAAGATATGCCTTGTCTAACTGAAGAAGAAAAGTTGTCACTCGAAGGAGAAATAACTATTGAAGAAGCAGGGTATGCTCTAAAAGATATGCAAAAGCATTTATCAAATACGCAAAAAGAAGGAATAATGATTTGCATACCCAAAGGAGAAAAACCTAAAGAGTACATAAAAAACTGGAGACCAATATCCTTGCTAAACGTTATCTATAAAATAGGCTCCTCATATATGGCTAATTGTATTAAAAATGCTCTTCCAAAGCTTATCAGTGAAGATCAAACTGGTTTTCTTACAAATAGATACATCGGAGACAATATAAGACTGCTTTACGATCTTATGAATTATCTACAAGCTAGAAAACTTCCGGGTATTCTGAATTGTATAGATTTTAAGAAAGCTTTCGACTCTCTTGGCTGGCAGTTTATGCTAAAAGTATTAAAATCTTTTGGCTTTGGTAAAGATATATGTTGATGGATCACGACTTTTTATAATATTATTAAATCTACAGTAGTAGTTAATAGACAGATCCCACCTTAGTTTAGAATACTAAAAGGATGTAGACAAGAGACCCCATTTCCCCTTATCTATTCATTTATTCTATATGTAGAAGTTTTAGCAATTATGATTAGAGAAAACAAAAATATCAAAGGAATACACATTAATGATGCAGAACACAAGGTGTCACAGTTTGCAGATGATACACAGTTAATAAATGAAGGGGACAGATTATCTTTTGAAAGTTCTATGGAAACTCTAGATTTATTTGGAAAAGTGTCACGTTTGCTTATAAATGTTGAAAAAATAAAAGCAGTTTGGCTAGGGAGTAGATTACATTGAAATATAACATATATGCCCCACCTGCAAAATGGATTGGAATCCATCGCAGTTTAAGATACTAGGTATTTAGTTCACCCCAGACCTTTCACAATGTGTTGAACTGAACTATAGTGAAAAATTCAAAGATGTAAAATTCCTGTTTAATGTCTGGATCAAGAGAAGTATTACACCTATAGGCAGAGAAGCAGTATTAAAATCACTAATTCTCTCGAAGCTGATATATCTCTGGATATTGTTACCTAACCCACCAACTAAATATTCTGACCTTCTTCAGAAACAGTGTTTTCAATTCATATGCGGCGGTAAACAAAACAGGATATCAAGGAGAACAGCAATTAAAAGTATAAGAGACGGAGGAATAGGAATACCTTCTATTAAGCATCTGATAATGGCCCTCAAACTTATGTGGATTAGAAAACTGAATATTTAGTAATCACAAGCGGAGATCCATAATAGAATATACGTGCCCTCTAGTTAAAGAACTTGATAAATACGGTTGTGATATACCAGTTAAACGAACAAACTCTGGAGATTTAACACCTTCCAAGCTTATAAAATGTTACGAGAAAAAAATCCATATTGGTAATTCTGAAGACCTCTAAGCTGAGAATATTTTCTGTAATGAGTTTATCAAAATTGATAGAAAAATGATATACTTGAAGGAATGGATGAACGAAGGTGTATATTGCATTGCAGATTTCGTCAGTGAAACAGGAGCATTCATTTCCTATGAAGATTTCAAGAGTAAAACTGACCATGGACTGACCATCACCAACACCCTCTTCCAACAAGCGGACAAGCACAAGAACACATGGATGCATCCCCGCTCCAAGCAGTGGCACATGCTGGACTATGTGATTGTCCGGCAGAGGGACAGAGGTGATGTTTCCATTACACGCTGCATGAGAGGAGGTAGTCTGTTGGTCGGACCATCGCCTGGTATGCAGCAAGATGAACATCAGACTTGCACGCAAGCTCCAACCAGTCAGGCAGAACCCTCCTAGGAAGCTGAACATCCATCGCCTCCCTATCACCAAGGACGTGCTGCAGCAGCAAATCCAAGCAGCTCTTCAAGAAACTCCTGCATCGACTGATATAGAAGAGGTATGGAGCACCTTTAGAGATGCTGTGTACACAACAGCAGCTGACACACTCGGCTTTGTTCAAAGGAGCCACAAAGACTGGTTTGACGAGAACGAATCTGGAATCTCCAAGCTCCTGAACACACTGCATATACGGCATCAGGATCACATTTCCGATAAAGACTGCCAGAGGAAGAAGAACCAGTTCTTTCAAACCAAGCAACTCGTACAGAAGTGTCTGTGTGAGATGATGAACACCTGGTGGGAGAGAAAGTCTGAAGAGCTTCAGTCCACTGCTAATGCTCACGACACGAAGACCTTCCATGATGGTCTCTGAGCTGTGTATGGGCCGAGAGTCACAGGATCAACCCCTGTCCGAGCCTTGAACCAGACCACCCTCCTGACAGGCAAGAAAGACATCCTTGCCTGCTGGGCACAGCCTCCTCAACAGGGACTCGTCCGTATCTGACGAGGAAATTACAGCCCTCCTACAGCTACCAGTCAATGACTCGCTAGCTGCCCCTCCCACCAAGGCCGAGACCCGGAAGGCCCTGAAGCTGACAATGTCAGGAAAAGCACCAGGAGCGGATGGAATCCAGGCCGACATATACAAGTATGGAGGCGAGGTGCTGACAGACAAGCTGACCGCCCTGTTTCAGTCTATCTGGGAGAGAGGGGAGGTCCCCCAGGATTTCAAGGATGCTTCAATTGTCCACATTTACAAACGGAAGGGAGCCAAAACATCCTGAGATAACCACTGTGGAATCTCTCTCCTCTGCATCGCCGGCAAGATCTTCGCCCGCATCATACTGAACAGACTGGTTGACCATGTCTCCAACACAGTCATCCCTGAAGCACAGTGTGGCTTCCGCTCAGGCAGGAGAACATGTGACATGGTGTTTGCCGTACGCCAGATGCAAGAGAAGTGCCGTGAGCAGAACAAGGACCTCCACATGGTCTTTGTAGCCCTGACTAAGGCCTTCGACACGGTGAACCGCCGTGGTCTGTGGAAGATCCTCCTAAAGTTCGGCTGCCCAGAGAGCCTAATCCAGCTGATTGCGTCATTCCACGATGGCATGCAGGTGAGAATACAGGAAAATACTGACATGTCGGATCTGTTCCCTGTAGTAAATGGACTGAAGCAGGGCTGCGTCCTGGCACCCACACTGTTCTCCATTCTCTTCTCTGCCATGCTGATTGACACCTTCCAAGACTGTGACCAGGGCATCTACATTCAGTTTCGCACAGATGGCAAACTTTTCAACTTGCGGCAACTCCACGCTAGTTCCAGGGTGTTTGAGGCACTGTTGAGAGAGTTCCTCTTCGCTGATAACTGCGCGCTTGCTGCACACACCCATGAGGACATGCAGTTCATTATGGACAGGTTCTCAACCTCCTGCAGGCGCTTTGGACTCACCATCAGCCTCAGCAAGACTGAGTCCATGTACCAACCAGCTAGCTCACAGAACGCCAGTGCCTCCCCCCCACCTGTAATCAAGATCGATGACACAGAGATCAAGTCAGTCGACAAGTTTTGCTACCTGGGCAGCACCCTATGCAGCAACAGAGACCTTGATGCAGAAGTGACGCTGCGCATCGCCAAGGCCAGCTCCGCCTTTGGCAGACTCAACAACAGGCTGTGGAACAACAAAGGCATCAGGCTCAGCACCAAGATGAAAACCTACAGAGCTGTTGTGCTGACCACCTTGTTGTACTGCTGTGAAACATGGACGATGTATCGCCGTCACATTCAACAACTTGAGCAGTTTCACCAGAGATGCCTACGAAAGATCCTCGGCATAAAGTGGCAAGACAGAGCCTCCAGCTTCCAGGTCCTAAAGAGGAACGGCCTGCCCAGCACTGAAAGCCTGCTGATCCAGTGCCAGCAACGCTGGACAGGACACGTCCCCATGACAGATAGCAGGATCCTGAAGATGCTATTGTATGGCCAGCTGAAGGAAGGCCACTGCGAACTTGGAAGACCCTGCAAGCACTTCAAGGACAATTGAAGATAAACCTCAAAGCCTGTGACATAGACATCGCTTCCTGGGAAACTGATGCCCTTGACCGCTCTCGCTGGAAGATGCTGTGCTCTAGTGGCATAAAGACGTTTGAAAACAAGAGAACGCTGGCCATTAAGGAGAAGCATGAGTGAAAGAAGCAGGGCTCAACTTCTGGAGACATTTTCCCTTGCAACACCTGTGGGAAGTGCTGCGCATCCAGAATCGGCCTCTTCTCCCACATGAGGACACACACCGACAGATAAGCCTGCCTACTCATCTGTCAGTCCGACGAGAGACTCCATCATTGTGCAATTTGTAATGTTTTATATTGTGTTGTATGGGATGGCAGTACTGTATTTGCATATGCCTTTGTAATACTTCAAGTCCATTCAAACACACATTATCAAAACACAAGTGAATTGTATTGTATTGTGTTATATTGAAATTTGTACTGAATTGGTTTGGAGTTGCATTGGGAAATGTGTCATCTTGTATTTTAATTTTATTTCAATAGTATTGTATTGTATTGTATTGTATTGTATTGTATTGTATTGTATTGTATTGTATTGTAATGAGATGTCTGCATTTTATTTGCATGTGCCTTTGTAATGATCAGAGTCCACTCAAAAACACAACATGTTACAATCAAAACACACTGATGCGAGCCAAACTTATTTTATTTTTTCTGATCATAAATCAGTTTGTTACAAAGGAGCCAGAGCTCGTTTTAAATTAGAAATCAACGTGTAACAAGCAAGCCAGTAATTGTTTTCCATTATACATCAATGTGTGAGCATGTATTATAATAGTAACAGTGCAAAAGGCAAAAACCTAAAAATCTCAGACTGTAAAGTGCAACAGATCTGCCAAGAAAGATGGTAAATACAAATTTTGCATTATATCATGGTACAATTCATGACACAGAGCAGGAAAAAAGATTAACCATGAAGGGAAAATGGTAGGGAGCTTTGTTTGACCCAAGACATCTTGTGACCAGCTGGCAATACACTACCGTAAACTACACTGTAAACGTCCATTCCCATCTCCCCCTTTTATGCATATCTTGAAAATGCTCACCCTCAACCTAAAAAACAACAACAACACAACCAAATGAAATAATGATAATCCAGTTTGCCATTTGTGATAATATTCTATAAAGCAGTGCAGAGTTTGATCTTCAAAACAAGAATGAGATGCCAATGAGTCAATGAAAAGCAACAACCAACAAACAAGTGCGATCATGATGCAGTGTCTTGTTTCAGCAATTGGCATTTTGTTTTCTGCTGTTTGCTGAGAACAGTATGTCTGTCGCTGGTCATTTAGTTATACCAAGTCACAGCCGGGAATGCTGAGAACGGTATGTCTGCCCCTCGTCATTCAGTTATACCAAGTCACAGCCGGGAATGCTGAGAAAGGTATGTCTGTCCCTGGTCATTCAGTTATACCAAGTCACAGCCGGGAATGCTGAGAACGGTATGTCTGCCCCTCGTCATTCAGTTATACCAAGTCACAGCCGGGAATGCTGATAACGGTATGTCTGCCCCTGGTCATTCAGTTATACAAAGTCACAGCCGGGAATGCTGAGAACGGTATGTCTGCCCCTCGTCATTCAGTTATACCAAGTCACAGCCAGGAATGCTGAGAACGGTATGTCTGCCCCTCATCATTCAGTTATACCAAGTCACAGCCGGGAATGCTGAGAACGGTATGTCTGTCCCTGGTCATCCAGTTATACCAAGTCACAGCCAGGAATGCTGAGAACGGTATGTCTGTCCCTGGTCATTCAGTTATACCAAGTCACAGCCAGGAATGCTGAGAACGGTATGTCTGCCCCTCATCATTCAGTTATACCAAGTCACAGCCGGGAATGCTGAGAAAGGTATGTCTGTCCCTGGTCATTCAGTTATACCAAGTCACAGCCGGGAATGCTGAGAATGGTGTCTGTCGCTGGTCATTCAGTTATACCAAGTCACAGCCAGGAATGCTGAGAACGGTATGTCTGCCCCTCGTCATTCAGTTATACCAAGTCACAGCCAGGAATGCTGAGAACGGTATGTCTGCCCCTCGTCATTCAGTTATACCAAGTCACAGCCAGGAATCACCTTCACCTTCACCTCTCCCGTAGTCTGGGTTCAGACCGTTGGGGCACCGCTGCTGACCTGGCCACCACTCCTCTCCACTCTTCACGGTTTTCTGATTTCCTCAGGGCGTCACCGAGCGTCAAGCCTGTCCACCCCCGGATGTTGTCTTCCCATCTCTTCTTCTGCCGTCCTCTCCTTCTGCCTCCTTGTACGGTGCCTTGCAGGAACGTTTTGGCAAGACCAGATGATTGGGAGATGTGTCCATACCATCTAAGTTTGCGTTTTTTCACTATGGACAGAAGGTCTTCGTAGGGTCCAATACTTTGCTGGATTCTGTTCTTCACTTCCGTGTTAGTGATGTGGTCTCTGTAGGAGATGCCAAGTAGTCTACGAAAGCATCTCATCTCGACAGCTTGGATTCTTCTCTCGATGTCTGCAGTCAGGGTCCAAGTCTCGCAGGCGTAGAGCAATATTGATATAACCAGGGAACGCATCAGTCTGATTTTTGAGCTGAGAGCGATGTTTTTGTTGTTCCAGATGGTGTTCAGCTTGTTGAGTGCCGTTGTTGTTTGGGCAATTCTCGAGAGTACTTCTGGTTTAGATCCTTCATCTGACACGATTGCTCCCAGATATTTGAAGCTGTGGACTGTTTTAAGCTTTTCGTCGTTGACTTTGATGTCAATGCTGATGCCGTTGGTGTTGTTAGTCATCAGTTTGGTTTTCTCCGCACTGATTTGCATTCCATACGATGTGGAGGCTTTGTCTAGATGTTTGACCAGGCTTGCCAGTTCTTCTTCTTTTCCAGCCAGTCCATCAATGTCGTCGGCAAAACGTAGGTTCAGCCGGGAATGCTGAGAAACAAATCCTAAACAGTTAAACTCTCGAATTTCAGAGAATTTCTACCCGTAGAATAAACAAAGCAAGTGTTTTATGGTGAACCTAAACATAGGATTGGGCTTCTGCAAAGGGCTAAGTGCCACATAAATGGCCACCCCCTGCTTCTAGGTGAAATTTGTACAAAGAAAGGGTGGACGCTTACAAGGTAGTTTACAGTATATGCATCTCATATTTCAATTCCTAGATGAGAGAGAAAGAGAGGGAGAGACAGAGAGAGAGAGACAGAGAGACAAAGAGAGACAGACAGACACAGAGAGACACAGAGACAGGGAGAGACAGAGAAGGAACAGAATAAATCGTCAAAAAGTACCTCTTCCAATATCATCAGGTCAAGCACAATGTATTTCGTACAAAGGTTCTCTCCATGTATACACAATGTGGTTTAAACAATGGATTAACTAAAACAGTGCAACACAAAATACCTAATTCAGAAAAATGTAAAAAGTTCAAATCTTAGTCAAATCACACAGTCCCATCACAAATCATGTGCGATGCATAATCATTACGTGAGTATTTGATTTGTAACAGACATTCACTGGCATCTGAGGTGTGCTATGCCCTCAGCCCTCAGTCTCAGGAGTTTTTAACACAACACGATGTCAGAAAGCAAATACAAAGAAAAAACAAAAATGTGTATCATATAACATATTCATTAAAAGGAGAAAAATATCCAAATGAATAGCCTCATTCTGAATGAAAGAAAAATGGTGTTATAAATCAATGGTGAGTCATATCATTGAAAATAAGTTCCAAATCCTTCTTTCACTCTGTCACACACACATACTCTCTCTCTCTCTAAATTATTAGAAAAGTATGTATTCAAACATTATAGAAACACATACACTCTGCCAATTCCCTTTTAGTTACAAAATGAAGACAGATGTGTAACAAGATGTGGCCATGTTTACTTACTATGCTTTCCATCCCAGAGAGGAACTGGTGCGAAGTTTAACTTAATATGTTAAAATCAGATTGTATGGCTGAGCAATTACCTTTTTTCTTTTTTTCTTTCAGTTCTGTTGAATCTGGTTTTTCCTTCGTTTTTCAAATCGTTATCTTTATGTGCACGTGTTCTCATGTGGACAGGCTGGTGGCCTTTACATTCAATGTCCTGCGTTCTCTCTCTCTCTCTCTCACAGACACACACACACTCTTAGACACAAAGACATAGACACAGACACGCACTATCAAATGCAATGCAAAATCTGAACAAAACAAAACCTTAGAAAAACAACAACAACAACCGGAATAACATTTTGAACTACAGATGTTCAGGATGAATCAGTCATACCCCAACCAGCTTATTCTCCCGGAATAAAAATGCCATTTTAATGTATTCTTTATCTCACAGATCCCTCAGATGTCACGATGTTGTATTCTCAAGACATACCAGTTTAATGTCTGTCATTAAACTTTTGCATTCATGAACTGCAACCTCCACATTCATTTGTGTGCATGAGTGGGCTTTTTACATGCACTGCCTACCCCACCATGTAGGCAGCTATACTCTGCTTTCAGGGGTGTGCATGCTTGGTATTTTCTTGTTTCCATAACCCACCAAACACTGACATGGACTGTGGGATCTTTAACGTGCACACTTGATCTTCTGCATGTGTATACATGTATACAAAAGGGGTTTGTGCACTCACAGGTCACCACATCTGTTGACCTGGAAGACTGCAAAAAGTGGCAACAGCCTTGAGATGGCCTTTGTGGTCAGTGAGCTCCAAGCACCATAATCTGATTTCATTTGACCTATAACCCACCAGGTGTTGTGACCAGGATTCGAACACAGGACCCTGTTGTGCCCGTCAGTCACAGAACTGACGCATGAAGAATGTTTTCCTTTACGGAAGCATGGGGGAACAGTGTTGACAATCTGAGATAAAAATATCTCCAAGGGCAACAAATCCAGCACCCACAGAATAAAAGTTAGACGAAATGGAATGCAGAAACCAAGAGAGACAATCCATAGTTTGAGATGTTACCTTTATCATAATCATCATTATCATTGCATATATTGTACATTACTGCATATCATCATTATTGTTGTGCAAATACATAATGATATATAATACTTATAATAAAATCTATGTTTTTTTGAATAATATATAGTATTCATAATAAAGCATGTATTTATGATAACATATAGTATCTATGCAATGTAAATTCCCTAAGCACCTTCCATGAAACAACACAAACAACAGCATGTACTGGCATACCAGAAGAAAAAAACACACAACAAAAAAAGACAATAATACAGACTGCAAATGTGTATTGACACATCAAAAAAGCACGGATTCTGCCTTTTACACACACACACACACACACACACACACACACAGAGCACCCACTCACAAACACAGACACACACATTGACACATACATAGAAGCACAAGCACACATACACAGAACACACACTCACAAACACACTTGCCACATGAAGACTTCATTAGTGCCATCATATTATTATCATTATTGATATTTATATAGCACCTATCTTAGGTCAGAGACCAAACTCTAAGCACTCTACAAACACAGGATCATTTGCACAACAGGCTGCCTACCTGGGTAAAGCTAACTGACAGCTGCCTTTAAATACTCATCATTCGTTTCCCATGTCGTTTGGTCAGACTTCAGTAACGCACACACATTTGAGCAGATTTTATTGTAAATATTTGCCAGGGATAACTCATTGCCATGGGTTCTTTTACGCATGTACTAAGTCTTGGGTTGCAGCCAATTGGTAATGCATCCACCTAGGAAGCACACAAGACTTCAGTCTATCATTTCAATCAAATGAGTAGCATCCAGACCATCACTAAAGGTATAGTGGGGGGCAGGGAAGAGGGGGAGGTGGGGGCTTGGGGGTGGGGTGGGGTGGGGGTGGGGTGGGGGGGGGTTGCGGGAGAAAATTCTGGAAAGTGTGGGATTCATATTCTCTGTCTAGCTCAGCAGATGCGTTATCATTTGGCCACCACCCTAGACAAGTACCATCAAAAGAGTCTTCAACAGCACACACCTGTTGAATAAAGTAAATAGGAATTTCACAACACCGCTGTGTGCATATTTCAACACTTTATTGAAAATATAATCAGGACCAGCACTTTTACCAGCTTTCAGGCTTTTTACATCTCTATTACAATGGGAAATCATTTACAGCTTAGTCTTTTGTGAAGGACTCTGTCTCTCAAACTAGGAGGTAAAATTGTACTGGCTCTTAGTGCTGCAGCCTTGAGGGCTAGTTGGCCTTTGGGAACCATCCCAAATACTGACTGTCCTAAAACCCTCTTGGCCGAGAGAGTGGGAATGTAAGCTGGGCAAGACACTCTCCACTATAATCAAATTCTAGCCCAGACAGTCGGGACAGCAGTTACCTTCTCAGCTGTTCTATGATCATAGTCGAACACGACTGACTATCATACATTTCTGATCACTTCCTGTTCAGAAATTAGGTCACTGAACAGAGGTTCTTCCCTTGTACCTACTTCTTCCGTCATTACTTCTTCATGATTGGAACTGTTGTCAGTTTCAGTTTCAGTGGCTCAAGGAGGCATCACTGCGTTCGGACAAATCCATATACGCTACACCACATTTGCCAAGCAGATGCCTGACCAGCAGCATAACCCAACACGCTTAGTCAGGCCTTGAGAAAAAAAAGAAAAAAAAAAGAAGGGTGAATAAATAATAGATCAATACATTAAAAAAAAAGAACTACTACTAATAATAATATGTATAAGGCGCAAAAACTTGATGAAGTCAACTATAAGCGTACATAAACAAATAAATAAATAAATAATAATTTTATAAAAATAAAAATGAAAAAAAATTATAAAAAAAGAAAGAAAAAAAAAAGTAGTAATAATAATAATAATGATGTTGTCAGCTGTGTTAAAGCACCCAGCCACCCGTGCTGGCCAAAAACAGAAATGTGCCAACAAGTCCTCACAACCCCATCACATCACACTATCTTTTTTTTCTGCTTCCTCAGCACCTGCACATTTTCAGTGGCATTACCCACAGGCCACAAATTCCAAGTCCCCCATACACAACCTCACCCGGGTTCATCTCTCGCAGTCAAATTGTCGGCAGTCCATGGGGAACTATTGATGTTTGGTCACCAGAAGGCCATACACCAGAGGAGACCTCTGGAGTGATGGCCTAGAGGTAACGCGTCCGCCTAGGAAGCGAGAGAATCTGAGGGCGCTGGTTCGAATCACGGCTCAGCCGCCGATATTTTCTCCCCCTCCATTAGACCTTGGGTGGTGGTCTAGACGCTAGTCATTCGGATGAGACGATAAACCGAGGTCCCATGTGCAGCATGCACTTAGCGCACGTAAAAGAACCCACGGCAACAAAAGGGTTGTTCCTGGCAAAATTCTGTAGAAAAATCCACTTCGATAGGAAAAACAAATAAAACTGCACGCAGGAAAAAATACAAAAAAATGGGTGGCGCTGTAGTGTAGCGACGCGCTCTCCCTGGGGAGAGCAGCCCGAATTTCACACAGAGAAATCTGTTGTGATAAAAAGGAATACAAATACAAATACCGTGCACTGCTGCTTTGTCACTTTCGGTGCATCACACCACATTTACTTACGCCCTTTTCAGGCAAAGGAGTTTCCACTCCTCCTCTCTCCTCCTCATCACTATCAGTGGATCAGTGGGGCACTGTGGCCCGGTGGTAATGCACCTGACTAGGAAGCGAAAGTCATGGTAGTTCGAGTCCCACACAGGACTAGGATTGTTACACACACACACACCCATTCCACTACAACCTGACTGATGGTCTGTGTGCTAGTATTTTGGATGTGATGATAAACCAATGTCTTGTGTGCAGCATGCACTTTTCAACATATAAAAGAATACATCCCAATACAGCCGTTGTACCTGGCAAAAATCTATAGAAATATCCACTTTGATAGTAAAGCAAATACACTTGCAGACCAAGAAGAAAAAAAAAGAGTACAAAAGTAGCATTGTACTGTGGCGACACACTCTCCCCCCATGGAGACCAGCCCCATTTTCACAAAGAGAAATCTGCTGTGACAAAAAAAACATAAGAATACAATACAATACAGTCATCATTATACAGAACTTTGGTGAGCCTTGACTGAGATTCAAGCTGCAGTGAACAGTCACCGCCATTTCACCACGACCACTCAGCTGCACTTCATCTTTTTTGTTTGTTGTCAAGCCTTCTTCTTCTCCAATGCCCGCCACCCCCACCCCCCTCCACCCCCCCCCTCCCCACACATCCCATGCCCACCACCACCACCCCCCTCCCCACACATCCCATGTCCACCCCCCCCTCCCCACACATCCCATGTCCACCCCCCCCTCCCCACACATCCCATGCCCACCACCACCAATCCCATGCCCACCACCACCACCCCCTCCCCACACATCCCATGCCCACCACCACCACCCCCATCCCCACACATCCCATACCCACCACCACCAATCCCATGCCCACCACCACCACCCCCTCCCCACACATCCCATGCCCACCACCACCACCCCCTCCCCACACATCCCATGCCCACCACCACCACCCCCATCCCCACACATCCCATACCCACCACCACCAATCCCATGCCCACCACCACCACCCCCTCCCAACACATCCCATGCCCACCACCACCACCCCCCTCCCCACACATCCCATGCCCACCACCACCACCCCCACACATCCCATACCCACCACCACCAATCCCATGCCCACCACCACCACCCCCATCCCCACACATCCCATACCCACCACCACCACCCCCTCCCCACACATCCCATGCCCACCACCACCACCCCCATCCCCACACATCCCATACCCACCACCACCACCCCCATCCCCACACATCCCATACCCACCACCACCAATCCCATGCCCCCCCCCCCCCCCCCAAACACACATCCCATACCCACCACGACCACCCCCACACATCCCATGCCCACCACCACCACCCCCTCCACCACCCCCCTCCCCACACATCCCTTGCCCACCACCATCACCCCCCTCCCCACACATCCCATACCCACCACCACCCCCCTCCCCACACATCCAATACCCACCACCACCCTCCCCACACATCCCATTCCCACCACCACCACCCCTCCCCACACATCCACCCTGTCTTCATTGGGTTATCACAGTTTAGTCACAGGAAGAGGGAAGTAAGTGCAGCGCCAGTCTCCCTCATCATCATCATCATCCTTCATCATCGATATAGCTCACATTGTCCCACATTCTGTGATCTTTCGCACCCTGCTGTCATGGTGACCTCAGTTTCGAACCCGCTAAACTTCTGTGCTTGGGGCGAGGTCAAGTCAGTCTGAAGTTTGACAACTCTTACGGGTGTATTGGTTGATTGTGCTTAACCATGGTCACAGTCAGGCTGCTTTGAAATCAGTCCAGTGTTCTTTAAAATAGAAATCTCTGCCTACAGTTAAACACACACACACACACACACACACACACACACACACACACACACACATAACACAGCTCCAGCCACTCTCATCTTTTCTTTTCTTTTTTTTTTCTTTTTTACTTATTCCAAAGAACAGGACGGAAAATAATACCCTGCTTAAAAATTACAAGTAGTAATGTGATAATGGCCACACGTACTGAAACAAAAAGATTCACTGCAAACACTATATTCTGTCACAAGCTGAGATGAGTTGCCTACATTCTGCACATCTGCTGGGGGGAAAACCATGGAAGACTGTTCTTTACTGAACCACAGACTTTGCATATTTTGTTCTGCTGCTCCCTGATAAACAAGTTGTTTGTCCATCGTAGCTGATGAAGACCTCAGCATCCGTACACGCTGGATGGATGACTGCTAGTGACGGGCGCAATAGCCGAGTGGTTAAAGCGTTTGACTGTCAATCTTAGGGTTCCGGGTTCGAATCACAGTGACGGCGCCTGGTGGGTAAAGGGTGGAGATTTTTACGATCTCCCAGGTCAACATATGTGCAGACCTCCTAGTGCCTGAACCCCCTTCGTGTGTATGTGCAAGCAGAAGATCAGATACGCATGTTAAAGATCCTGTAATCCATGTCAGCATTCGGTGGGTTATGGAAACAAGAACATACCCAGCACGCACACCCCTGAAAACGGAGTATGGCTGCCTACATGGCAGGGTAAAAACGCAGAAGAAGAAGAAGAAGAAGATGACTGCTAGTGACATGTCCGAACATGGCTCATCAGTCCCATTTGGGGCAAGGAATGTCCTGGCACGTGCCAGGCAGACAAGTGTCAGCACTTCAGTTTGTGTCACTGGACTTGCAGTTTCCTCCCATGCTGTGCCGCCTGTGGCGACCTCTGTGGATGATACTGCACCATTTGCTATTGTTGCTTATGTGGCTGATTCATGAAAGCCCAACTAAATAAAACATTTAACTGCCTTGCTATTGTTGCCTATAGTCCAGCTAGCTACTCAGGGCTAATTCATGAAAGCCTAACTAACATTCAACTGCCTTCAACACAAAACTGTCACAAATGGAAAAAAAAATAATCCTGCAAAACAAGACAGTTACTGATATATTATCTTCATCATCAAGTCCTTAAGGCAAATACGTCTAGGCTGTGCTGAGGATGTCGTCCTTTCCACTTAATTCATCATCCCCAGATTACAAAAAAAAAAATTGTAAAACAGGATCAAAAATACTTGAAAGACACACACACACACACACACGTGCGCGCGCGCACACACACACACACACACACACACACATACACAAACACACACACAAAAAGAACCTACATATAATGGCTAGTGCCCTTCCCAGAGTTAACATCACCATCTCATCACCAGTGCAAAAAACAGCACAGACAGCACATCACAAATGAGAGAAAATCGTGTCAAGGTTAGCTGAAGAAAAAAGATTTCAAGAAGGAAAAAGAAAAGCTAATGCACTGGGAAGGCAGAAAACAACAACAACCCAGACAACAATGAAGGACAACAAAAAAAAAAAAAAAAAAAAAAAAGGCAAAAAAGAGAGAAACAAAGACAGCCATAGAAAAAAACCCTGAAATTTCTGGATAAAACTTTCCACACAATGGAGATGCCATTTACACCAAAAAGACTCCCTGCTTATCACTGACGAGGGGAGGGGTGGGGCACCTGGTGGGAGGGGGAGGGGGAGGGAAGGCTGCACCACACTGAGTGGTCCTGTGGCACACTTTGTTCTGCTGCTCTGTGAGATAACTGTTAACTGCCGTGCCATGGACGGGTGAGGCTTCAACACACATACCAAAGGGGTGTGGGGTGTTGGAGGTAAGAACAGTCAAGGGGGTGGGGAGGTGGAGGAAGGCCCATGCTTCTGGACAGAGGATCCAGACCAAGTGACTGACCGCTGATTGAGTGTTTTTGTTTTGCTGGCTGGAGAATCATCCATGCCCCAAAAAACAGTATGGAAGCTGGGTACTGGCCACAGCTGAGGTCATGATGCTGTTGGTTTTCATATAGAAACTTCTTTTTTCTGTCTGCGTGTGTGTGTGTGTGTGTGTGTGTGTGTGTGAAAGGGGTTTTGGGAGGAAGATAGGGGGTAGAGATTTTGTGTGTGTGTGTGTGTGTGTGTGTGCGTGTGTGTGTGTGTGTGTGTTCGTCTTCAGTTTAATGTCTTTCCACTTGAAGTGATATTAGAAAGTGATATTGTTCTGCTGCTCTGTGAGATAACTGTTAACTGCCGTGCCATGGACGGGTGAGGCTTCAACACACATACCAAAGGGGTGTGGGGTGTTGGAGGTAAGAACAGTCAAGGGGGTGGGGGGTGGAGGAAGGCCCATGCTTCTGGACAGAGGATCCAGGCCAAGTGACTGACCGCTGGTTGAGTGGTGTTTTTGTTCTGCTGGCTGGAGAATCATCCATCCCCCAAAAAAACAGTATGGAAGCTGGGTACTGGCTACAGCTGAGGTCATGATGCTGTTGGTTTTCATATAGAAACTTCTTTTTTCTGTCTGCGTGTGTGTGTGTGTGTGTGGAAGGGGTTAGGGGAGGAAGATAGGGGGTAGAGATTGTGTGTGTGTGTGTGTGTGTGTGTGCGTGAGTGTATGGGTGTGCATGCATAATGCATGCATCTTTGCGTGCATGTGAGTGGGTGTGTGCATGCATGCGTTTGATGGGCACAAACACAGACAGACAGAGACAAACAGTTCTTGTTACCCAAACAAATACTACACAAGTAAAGGCAACAACAGTGGCGGCAGGACATTTGTACAATGATCAGTATCAGTATCAGTAGCTCAAGGAGGCGTCACTGCGTTCGGTCAAATCCATATACGCTACACCACATCTGCCAAGCAGATGCCTGACCAGCAGCGTAACCCAACGCGCTTAGTCAGGCCTAGAGAAAAAATAAAAATAAAATAAAATAAAATAAAACATAAAAATAAATAAAACAAAATAAAATAAATAAAGTAAAAATAACAAAAAAAAAATAAAATAAATAAATAAATAAATAAATAACATAAAAAAAAACCACAAAAAAAAGAAAAAAAAAGAAAAGTAAAAATGACAATAATAATAAATAAATAAATAAATGTATAATGAAATTTCTGTAAGTTGAGTGTTTGTCATCAGTTATCCCAGCTCTGTCTGTACACAATTATCATTGCACACATCTTTTTACCTCCTCTGGTCATGAAATGCATTTCAGTAACAATATTGCTGTTTGCAAAGATGGACATTTACATTTTGTACTATATTATGTATATACCATGAAAAAAACCCAACAAGAAACCAACTACGCGTTGTTTACATACATATGGCAACATAATATGACAACAGACAACAACAACAACAACAACAATCCAACGTTCCATTTGAGCATATGAATAGAAAATAACGACAAAATATACAGGATTCCAAACATGCTTTGTGTATTCACAGGAGCATATTACAAAAAGCAACAACAAAAAAACAAAAACTGGAATGTCTACATTTCCTTATCATTCCATCTGCAACAACCCAAACACAACATCTGAACATATCTCATTTTGAATGTATAATACAGCAGCTTTCAAGGAAAAACAAACAAAAAAACCCCCACAACAACTAAGTATGCTCACAACATATTTAGCATGAGAACTCAACACCATGAACAACCAAACCAACATCCCACAGAAGTGGGCTGTTTAAATAAGCGTGTTTAATATGAGCGCCATGCTTCAGTGTGTGGTCTAAGGTGAGTTCAGCCAGTTGCTACGTAGTAACACATCAACTGAGTTCAGCCAGTTGCTACGTAGTAACACATCAGCTGAGTTCAGCCAGTTGCTACGTAGTAACACACCAGCTGAGTTCAGACAGTTGCTATGTAGTAACACACCAGGTGAGTTCAGACAGTTGATCTGTAGTAACACACCAGGTGAGTTCAGCCAGTTGCTACGTAGTAACACACCAGGTGAGTTCAGCCAGTTGCTATGTAGTAACACACCAGCTGAGTTCAGCCAGTTGCTATGTAGTAACACACCAGCTGAGTTCAGCCAGTTGCTACGTAGTAACACACCAGTTGAGTTCAGCCACTTGCCATGTAGTAACACACCAGCTGAGTTCAGCCAGTTGCTACGTAGTAACACACCAGCTTAGTTCAGTCAGTTGCTACGTAGTAACACACCAGGTGAGTTCAGCCAGTTGCTACGTAGTAATACACCAGGTGAGTTCAGCCAGTTGCTATGTAGTAACACACCAGGTGAGTTCAGCCAGTTGCTACGTAGTAACACACCAGGTGAGTTCAGCCAGTTGCTACGTAGTAACACACCAGCTGAGTTCAGCCAGTTGCTACGTAGTAACACACCAGCTGAGTTCAGCCAGTTGCTACGTAGTAACACACCAGGCTGAGTTCAGCCAGTTGCTACGTAGTAACACACCAGCTGAGTTCAGCCAGTTGCTACGTAGTAACACACCAGCTGAGTTCAGCCAGTTGCTACGTAGTAACACACCAGCTGAGTTCAGCCAGTTGCTACGTAGTAACACACCAGCTGAGTTCAGCCAGATGCTACGTAGTAACACACCAGGCGAGTTCAGCCAGATGCTACGTAGTAACACACCAGCTGAGTTCAGCCAGTTGCTACGTAGTAATACACCAGGTGAGTTCAGCCAGTTGCTACGTAGTAACACACCAGGTGAGTTCAGCCAGTTGCTACGTAGTAACACACCAGGTGAGTTCAGCCAGTTGCTACGTAGTAATACACCAGGTGAGTTCAGCCAGTTGCTATGTAGTAATACACCAGGTGAGTTCAGCCAGTTGCTATGTAGTAACACACCAGCTGAGTTCAGACAGTTGCTATGTAGTAATACACCAGGTGAGTTCAGCCAGTTGCTACGTAGTAACACACCAGCTGAGTTCAGCCAGTTGCTATGTAGTAACACACCAGCTGAGTTCAGACAGTTGCTATGTAGTAACACACCAGCTGAGTTCAGTCAGTTGCTATGTAGTAACACACCAGCTGAGTTCAGCCAGTTGCTACGTAGCAACACACCAGCTTAGTTCAGTCAGTTGCTACGTAGTAATACACCAGGTGAGTTCAGCCAGTTGCTATGTAGTAACACACCAGCTGAGTTCAGCCAGATGCTACGTAGCAACACACCAGCTTAGTTCAGTCAGTTGCTACGTAGTAACACACCAGGTGAGTTCAGCCAGTTGCTACGTAGTAACACACCAGCTGAGTTCAGACAGTTGATCTGTAGTAACACACCAGCTGAGTTCAGCCAGTTGCTACGTAGTAACACACCAGCTGAGTTCAGTCAGTTGCTACGTAGTAATACACAGTGAGTTCAGCAGTTGCTACGTAGTAATACACAGGGTGAGTTCAGCCAGTTGCTATGTAGTAACACACAACAGCTGAGTTCAGTCAGTTGCTATGTAGTAACACACCAGCCGAGTTCAGCCAGATGCTATGTAGTAACACACCAGTTAGTTCAGTCCAGTTGCTAGTAGTAACACAACAGCTGAGTTCAGCAGTTGCTATGTAGTAACACACCAGCTGAGTTCAGCCAGTGCTATGTTAAACACCAAATTGAGTTCAGTCAGTTGTTAACGGAATCACCAGGTGAGTTCACCTAACTAGTGTACAACAGGACCACCAGCTGAGTTTCCAACCAGTTGTGCCTCATTAAACACAGGGGAATCAGCGTGTTGTAGCTATTACACCATGATTCGCCATGACGTAGTCATCATCACTGTCTGTCTCAGCGTTCTACTGTATATAATGTTTCTCAAGGTGAGTTTCACCAGTGTGTCTCAAGACTATTATATCAACGGTGGTCTCAAACACAGTTTCTACGTGGTAAACACATACACTAGTGTGCTTCAGGTCATTAGTATGTGTGTAAACAGCACTCATAGATCATCATAGTTGTCTACAGTAATCACATCAGTTACAGTTGCTAGGTATCATTATCACCAGTGTGGTTCAGAACAGTTATCTATTACGTTAGAAATCACACAGTTCGTTCAAGAACAGTTCATATTGTAGTATATCATATCGTGGTTCAAGCCATTGCTATTGTTGTCCAAACATCATACACCATTCGCATGCTCAAGGTGTCATATCTCACGGTGGTTCAGTAGTTGATATCATACGTTCTACAAGGGATATCAGACATTTTGTCTCAGAGTATTATCATCAACGGTGTTCAGATCAGTATCATATTATGTCTCAAGACATCGAGTTCATCATTGTGTGTTCAAGAATCAGGTGATCATCAGTTGTCTCAAGATAGTATACAACAGTGTGGTTCAAGGACAGTATCTCTACTGTGTGTCTCAAGACAGTTCATCAGTTTGCTCAGGAGTCATTATACACCAGGTGTGTTCAGCATTTATGTCATTACATGTTCACAGGTCATTCAACAGTGCTAGTGTATTATATCACGGGGTAGGAGTCATGACATTTAGCTATTTGTAAGAATCATACATCATACTGTTCAGCCAGGAATCATTAACACACACGTCTAGAGTTTCAGTTGCATCATTACTTTGTTCAAACACTCATTGAGTCGTCATTACTGTGTGTTAAACACAATCTAAGTTCAGCAGTGCTTTATTGTTAAAGAGTCAACACATTCTAGTTCAGCTCATTTATTGTCCACAGTGAGTCTCAGCATTATCATTATTCAAGCGACATATCACATACTAATGTTCAGGAACATATCTACATTACGTCTCACAGGGTCATTTCATGCTGTTGCTAAGAGTAACACACCTGCTAAGTTCAGCCAGTTGCTATGTAGTAACACACCTGCTAAGTTCAGCCAGTTGCTATGTAGTAACACACCAGTTGAGTTCAGCCAGTTGCTATGTAGTAACACAACAGCTGAGTTCAGCCAGTTGCTACGTAGTAACACACCAGCTGAGTTCAGCCAGTTGCTATGTAGTAACACACCAGGTGAGTTCAGCCAGATGCTATGTAGTAACACACCAGTTGAGTTCAGCCAGTTGCTATGTAGTAACACAACAGCTGAGTTCAGCCAGTTGCTACGTAGTAACACAACAGCTGAGTTCAGTCAGTTGCTACGTAGTAACACACCTGCTAAGTTCAGCCAGTTGCTATGTAGTAACACACCTGCTAAGTTCAGCCAGTTGCTACGTAGTAACACACCAGGTGAGTTCAGCCAGTTGCTACGTAGTAACACACCAGCTGAGTTCAGCCAGTTGCTACGTAGTAACACACCAGGTGAGTTCAGCCAGTTGCTACGTAGTAACACACCAGGTGAGTTCAGCCAGTTGCTACGTAGTAACACACCAGCTGAGTTCAGCCAGTTGCTATGTAGTAACACACCAGGTGAGTTCAGCCAGTTGCTACGTAGTAACACACCAGGTGAGTTCAGCCAGTTGTTAAACAGCAATACCAGGTGAGTTCACCCTTAAACACTAGGTGTTACAACAGGATCCATCCCAAGATTCTCAGGTTGGAATCCCAACACAGAGCTTTTGTGCCCATCATTAGTACTGTGAATATGTGTGTGTTAAAAAGCTTCATTACCATCATTACTGTCTCAAGACTGTATTGTCATCATCACTGTCTGTCTCAGCGTGTCACTGTCATCATAACTGTGTGTCTCAAGGAGTCATTATCATCATTACTGTGTGTCTCAAGACATCATTATCATCATTACTGTGCGTCTCAAAACATCATTATCATCATTACTGTGCGTCTCAAGACATCATTATCATCATTACTGTGTGCCTCAAGGTGTCATTATTGTTACTGTGTGTCAAAAGGAGTCATGATCATCATTACTATTTGTCTCAAGGAATCATTATCATCATTACTGTCTCAAGGAATCATTATCATCATTACTGTTTGTCT